>NC_092251.1:6897500-7057500 GCF_036320965.1 Panulirus ornatus | reverse complement strand
CACTTGAAAACGTTTTTTTTTAGAGATCAGGAATTATAGCATCTCATTTTCAGGTTAAAATCATATCCATAAAGATACAAAAAAGTATGAACTTGATATAAGCTTAAATTTCGGTAGTTTGGTATGCATGGGATAAAATGAATTGGATGAAAGTAATATACAGTTGTTAACATGCTGTCAGTGGATTGAGTCGGGACAAGCATATCTGTGTATTATACCAGACAGCTAGAGGATGTGTGCAGATGTTTTTGTTTCGGACACCCATGTAGTAAGTAAGAGAAACGATTGTTTGCTATTGATTTTTTTCTTCTTTCAGGTGGCTTAGGTATCATTGGCATACATAAAAGAAACATTTACTAATACCAGTCAGCCTGGTGACAAACCTCAGACGAAACAACTTCCCTCAAATCGTTAGCCTGGAGTCCTCCGACAGAATGCCAGCTCCGGCTGCTGCCCGTGAAAACAGCCCTGGCCCCAGCCGCATGAGAAGCTTCAAAAATGCTGGCAAAGATATGGATGTGAGATATTCACTGTGCCTGTTAAAATGCTTGATATTGTTTGTTCACATAAAGTGTGAAGTCATTACTCTATAGGTAGATATGACAGACTATGATTTAAGGAGTCCTTTCTTAAAAAGAGTATTTTGAATGAATTTATGCTATTCCTAAGTCAAAGAAGTATATTTGAATGTTGATTTCTGAGAATTTGAGGAGGCAGTCAACTTTTAAAGGTAGTTTTTGCCCTTTGAAATTGATCTGCGGAAATTGATTCTGTAGAATTTTTTCCAAAAAGCAGGGCATGACTTTATGGCATAAAATCATCCCAATGCAAATGGAAGTAGAGTTCGGTGATAAAAATGAGTCTAAAGTTAACATTGCATCTTGGGTTTTACCTACTAAACTGTACATTTGTTGTGGAATTACTCTTCTTGAGTACCATACATCTTTGTATCCTTGAAGTATTTTTTTTTTTTTTAGGAGATGCGCAGGCGGCGGCAGGAGACCAGTATAGAACTTCGAAAGGCAAAAAAAGATGACCAGCTCTTGAAAAGAAGAAATGTGTCATTGGATGAACCAACTTCCCCTCTTCAGGAACAGAATTCTTCAGTAAGCAATTATGAATGGTGGATGTCTTACGAACTGTGATGAATTTACTTGGATATGCGTGTCATATTCTGTGTTGGATGTGGTGGTGTACAGTGATGGCTCTGTAACTGATTATATTGTGCATCTGAATCAGGTGATACTCCAGTTTTAGGACAAAACTGTAAATGTCATATTTTCCATCATGTTGGAGGTTAATGTTCATGTTGCTTATATGTTATTAGTGTACACCATTAATCTTTCTTATTTGCATATACAAGCATGTGCTCGTTTAATTTCTTCATTGTTCATCTGCCTTATGTATTAAGTAAATGGCTGTTCCAGTTGATTTTGTAGATCTTTATCAATTTTTTCTTTAGGCTCGTACTATTACAGCATACCCACTTCACTGTTTCATTGGCTGTCTTTCTTGGGTTAACACATGAATTGTATTTGGTAACGTTCAAAGCAATTCTTTTTTAATTTCCATTGAATTTTTTTAAAATTTCGTCGCTAAAGATCTTTTAAGCTGTTACTTCTCCCAATGAATGTTAATGTATTGCTCAGAAGTAGGTGGGTGTCTTTAACCATCTTGTTTCCATTTGGCACTTGGAAAACCTAAAGCCATCTGCTTACAAGACATGGTCAAGCGAATCTTGCAAACAGTGAAATGCACAGCTTTGCAGATTACCTGTAAACCCTTTCAAATTCACCACCTATCCTGTTTCTTTATTATAACTACTCTTTTGTCTTTTATCCTTAACCTCTCTATTTTTATAGTCAGACTATACTTAAACTATTTTCTGTTTTCATGTCACTCTTACTCCTTTGTGTGATCACAGTGAATTTTGTCTGACCAATGTTCGTTTTGTAATTTGCTGGATATATCCATGGTGTTTTTACTGTGAAGCTGTGTTTGGGTGTAATTCATCAACTTTCAAAATCTACTGCCTAGGTCTGTGAAATTTAACACTATATCGGACTTGCAGCATGATTGATATGGTCAAGAATTTCCATGCAGACTAGCTACCTAACCCCCCACATTTTTTCCATGCACACGTGCACGTTATTTTCCTCCTCCGACTTCTTTCACGTTTTTGCTTTCTAGTTTAGGACAATATGAAATGTACTTTTCAGATTTCATTCATTGAAGCACAGAGAACATGCTTATAGTATAGTATTTTAAGGCATCATTAGGATTTATTTTTACCAGTATTTTCCTCTTGTTTATATAGGGTCCTGTGATGAGCCTAGAAGAAATCATCAATGGAATTACTAGTAAAGATAGCAGTACACAGTTGATTGCTACACAGGCAGCACGGAAGATGCTTTCTCGTGAGCGAAACCCTCCAATAGATTCCATTATAGAGGCTGGTATGGTCAGTCCCTTAGTAAAGTTCCTGGAGAGAGCAGACAAGTGAGTAGCATTTGATTAGATTTGAATCCACAGTATACCAACATCTTAGAAATTTTATTGTTCACTAATCTTGCTTATTGCTGAAATTTTTATTTTCTGTTTTAAACATTACCAAATGTATTAATTTATTCAATTTTCTTGCAGTCCAGCATTACAGTTTGAAGCAGCATGGGCACTAACCAACATTGCATCTGGTAGTTCAGACCAAACTCAGGCTGTTGCAGGTAATAACCACTTCCACATGGGTAGTGTTGAACATAGTTTAATGATTGCATATTGACATTGTTAGGCATTCATTATTACTGAAAGGCATCATATTCATCGTGGTCACATTTTTCATGCTGGGAAAGTGCTGGGCATATAAATTCATTTCTAAAACTCTTTAAGTGGTGTTTGCATTGGCTGATTCTTTCTGGATGTGATTATTTTCGTTAACTTTCATTCTTTGTCTTTTTCTGCGATTCATGTTTGTTACTTTTATGTTCATGTATGAGCATGATTGTGTTCAGCCTTATGATATGTAAATTGTTATATGTTTATGAAATTTAGCTTTATACCATATATAATGTAGCTTTATACCATATATAGTGCATAAGAGGTAATGACTGTTCAGTGTGATTTCAGTCACGTCACTGGTTGAAACATCCCTGTATGAGCATTTTTTCTTCCAGCTTCAGGTGCAGTAACATCTTTTGTAAAACTGCTGAGATCACCACATTCCAATGTAGCAGAACAAGCAGTCTGGGCTTTGGGCAATATTGCTGGCGATGGACCAGAGCTGAGAGATTTCGTTATCAAAGCTGGTATTGTTTTGCCTCTCCTAGAACTCATTGGACCAGAAACTGAGGTAATTTTTTTCTATTGGCAAATGTTTAAGGAAACATACCATATACTGTGAACAAGGTTTGACGCTTATGGATCTGGAGAAAGCTTGCAGTAGGATTGACAAATACATGGGGTGAATGGAAAGTTTTATTTAATGAGTGTCGTGAATGCCTACTTTGAGAATTTGCTTGTTGAACCTGTTTAAATTAAGAATTTTTAGTTAGCTACCATTTGATAGGCCAGAAGTTTGGTTATGTCATGGAGGTTTAGATGATGAGATAGTTGCATTTCATGAAAATACAGCTAGTTGAAGTAATACTTGAAGTAGTTGTATGTGTAATTGAACATTTTTTTAAATGCATGTAAACGTTTATTTTTTAAGTGTACTTCTGTACATTGAAGTTTTTATTATCCACAGCACTCATTTTTGCGTAATGTAACCTGGACTTTGAGTAACTTGTGCCGAAACAAGAACCCCTCACCACCTTTTGAGGTAGTCAAGCAATGTCTCCCAGCCCTCAGTCACTTGATATGCCATCCAGACAAAGAAGTACAAGGTAAGTTCCATATCTATATTAGTGTCATAGAGAGGGAATGCCTTTATTACATACAGGAATTGTATGTGATAGTTATGGTGGTTTCTGGAATAGGACTGACACGAAAATTAGGATCTGTAGAATGTCGACAGTATCTTCGAATATGCCTGATCTGAGCATGGGTAGAAAATAGAAGGTAGGGAAGCATGAAATATGCATTAATGAATTGTTAATGGGAACAACTAGTCTTTGTAAGAAGAAAAAAAAAAGCTTTTAGTTTTTTTAGTTCTAACAAAATAAGTTTTTCAGTATCAATGATTGCAAGAAGTTTTCTAAAGATTGTCTTGCTCATGGATAATGTTTTTCTGGCTTGGAATAAAAGGTCCACTTGGTTCCCAATCTTTATGTAGTGTTCCTTGGTTACATGGCTTTCCCCACAAAGAAATGGCAGCTAAGTTTTGTGAAACCGTTCTGCATTCGGAGAAGTAATTAAGTAGCCCCTTAAACTAAGGTTATTTGAAATTGTGCAGGGATAAATGTGTTGATTGCATCAGTTTTCCTACTTGATGGTAATAGATGTGATTTGATACTTCAAAAGAATGAAATGTAGGGGTATGATGCATATATTTAGTGTTTATAGATACAGATGAAGCCTTGGCATTTGAAATATAAAAATGAAATTGGTACAAAACCTGATTAATTCTTATGGCTATCAGTCCTTGGCTATTTTACTTATTGTTTTAACCCCCTAGCTGATGCATGTTGGGCATTGTCCTACTTGACTGATGGAACCAACGAAAAAATCCAAGAAGTTGTTGATGCTGGAGTAGTACCTCGCCTTGTGGAGCTGTTAAACTGTGATGACCTTCCAGTTGTAACACCTGCATTAAGAGCAATTGGAAATATTGTTACAGGCAATGATTTACAGGTAACTTTTAGGCCATGTCTTTCATAAGGCATTGACAATACACAAGAGGTGCACATAGGATATTATGCAAGTATTTAATTGATCTTACCCGATATAAGACATTTTCAGTGCATAAGTTGCAAATGTAATAGTATAGAATATTTGTAGGTGTGTGTGTGTGTGTGTGTGTGTGTCTCCCCCCCCCCCCAAAAAAAAAAAAAAAAAAAAAAAAAATTAATGGATTGGTTGGATTTGTGGGATGGAGAGTGGAAATGTTTGTAAGAGGAATGCAGAACAGCTTATAAGAGTAGTAATCAGCAGGTTTGGAAAGTGTATATGTTTAGGAGCATGGGAAAGTTCATTGCCAAATTTTTGACGATGGGATTTTTTTTTTTTTTTTTTTTTTTTTTTTTTTTTTTTTCAGTGGTTATAATAGTGTTAGTTTCTTGTAGCATGTGCTTCAATGCCTAATTGACTCATGAAGGAGTGTTAAAGTACCGTCGAGGCTTTGGTTTTGCTTAAGGTGGAAACAAGTTTCAAGGTTAGGTGAGGTATGTCAGTTTCCCTGATGAAAACAGTAAGAGTAATGCTGGAGCATGGAATTCATGGTGCTTAAAGTGATGTAAAGAACAGGAATTTTTTATGGTGTAAAGGTCTGTGCACTTTGATTTCTTAGTTTTAGTTTTTAGGGATTTCCAGTCTTTCCAATGTATTACATGATTATCTTACTGATGTTCACATCCTGAGGCATATGATGATTCTCTCAATTATGATAAGCTAGGTAAATGAATATATCTTTCTTGTTGAAACTTGTTTGACAATGCCTATTTCAAAATTTACAGACAGATGTTGTAATAAAGGCAGGGGCATTGCCTGTGTTCCCCAAATTATTAAGGCACCAGCGTAACAACATTGTAAAAGAAGCTGCCTGGACCATCTCTAATATAACTGCTGGTAATGTGGATCAGATAAAAGCTGTCATTGATTGTGGTCTCGTTGCCCCGATCTGCCAAGTCTTGGATAAGGTAAGATCTTCCCCATTAAATGTATTGCAGATAAATGTATTAACTCGTAAGTTCATGGGATCTTATTATAAGATATTTGTGTTAAGTAGTAGTTATGTATTTGTTTCACACAATACATTTTAAGTTATAAGGAGGTAGTATTGTGTAGATGTTAACATAGATATAAAAGTACAGAGTGGAGGTTATTAACTTCAAACATTGTTGAGCTCCTCCTCTATAGAATTTGAATACCCATGCTTTTATTTTTATGCAAGTTTCACTTATATGTGCATTATTTTGGTGAACTTGGACTGTTAGCCATGATTTGTTTAGTGCTGTCCAGAAAGATATGAAATACATGGTTTGAAAATGTATTAACTTCAGTGGTGGGATATATGGAAGTGTATGGTAGTATAATGGAATTATTGTCTCTACTCACCCAGGCAGACCCATGCTTGCTGTACATCAAGGGTCTGTATTGCATGCTTGTATGTTGTGCTGTGTACAATACTGGATTCATATCCCAGAAGCACTAGGAAAAAAGTTTTGCAATTATGTTCCACCTGCTGATAGTCAACTTCTTGGGTACACGAAGTTCTCAGACAATACTTGACTTGCCTCAAGGTTTTTTGGTAAAGTAGGTAGAAGTTGGTAGATTGTCAACGACCAGGGAGGTATATTATCGGTACTACCCACTTGGGTGTTGAGAGGGTTAGTGAGCCAACACTTAAGTGGCTATCAAGTTGCTTTCCTCTGACCCAGGTAGCGTCTTTTCTTTCTGCCTCAAGTATGTGGACTACTGGCATTCTGTCTACAAATATACAGTCGCCTTGTTGTGACACTTGACAACGCTTAACTTGTGCATCTCATTCTTTGTAACTAGAATTTCCTGCGGTGAGCACTATTTGCTAGCCCTGCCATTGTGGCAAAATGGCAGGAGCAGTAGATAGTAGTAGTAGGTAGGGACATTAGGTATTGGGTAGAAACATTAGGTGTAAGTAGTAGTATTGAGAGTAGTAGTCATTGGGAACATTAAGTATGAGCCTTTGCAAGCACTGTGCTAGGCTTGCCCTCTGCCAGTGGCCTGTTAAGGTTAAGGCACAAAGGCTGAGAAGTGGCACTGGAGTTTTTAGTTATGGAGACTGTTGCCATGAGGGAGTTCCAGTTGGAACACGTGTTGGAGATATAGATAGATAGTATGATTTGCAAAGGCATATGAAGTTGTCAGGGTAATTTAATTCCTTAATTTCTTAAGGCCTGTTGTTCTATTCCTACATATCTCTGAAAATTTGTACTGTCTGTATCATCAGTCTGTTTTATAACGTAAAGGTTGTGATAACATTATCCATTACTCTTCTCTCCTCCAAAGTAGCAAATTTTGAGTCCTCTAGTTGTCATCAGTAACTTTTTTTTTTCCATCTCTAAGCTCTTTGTTCTTCATTTGGTTCATTGACCAAGTTAGAAGTACATTATAGCTTTAACCCTGATTAGATAGAAAATGAACACCTTGCTACTTCCTTAACCATTAACTTGAATCCAATTTGATTTTTCCCAGCAGAATTGGTCTTAACTATTCTTGTAATGATGACAGGTTTGGGATGATATCTGGCTTTTTTTCTCGCAAATTCCTGCAGCCTATTTTCTCCCAGTTTGTGGTTTATGGAGGGAATTTATCATAAATGTTCACCTGCTTATGAAACCCTTCTCAGATGATTAGAGTATATGGCATATCTATGCTCGAGGATGTTAGGACTAACTTTTCGTCTTATTTACAGGGAGACTTCAAGTCTCAAAAGGAAGCTGCATGGGTAGTGACTAATTATACATCTGGAGGGTCAATGGAACAGATAATTGAACTAGTGAGCCAAGGTGTCCTTCAACCATTCTGTAATCTGCTAAATGTCAAAGATGCCAAAACAATCTTGGTAGTTTTGGATGGTCTCGTCAATATTCTCCAGGTTAGTAGCAATTATGAAGAGATTGTTTCCCATACTGTCATTCTCAAGATTTTTTTTTTAAGATTCCTCATTTGCAAGTTGATTGTATAAATATTTTTTTCAGACATTTTTGCTATTTCCCATGTTAGCGAGGTAGTGTTAAGAACAGAGGACAGCTTAAGAGGGAATATCCTCACTTGGCCCCCTTCTGTTTTCTTTATTTTGCAAAGTTAAGAATGGGAAGGGAGGATTTCCATAATTGAGCGTCATTTCCTGTGTTAACGAGGTAGTGCCACGAGACAGTGAAAGATGCAGCATCCACCCACTTACACATATATATACATATATGCACATGTACATACTCATACTTGCTGGCCTTCATCCATTTCCAGCTCCACCTTGCACCATGGGAAACAACACAAACTCATGAAGGAAAAGAAAAAGATAATGTATACATTCCCCTTTCTTTCCCCACGCCTGATCACCGCTTTCTGCATCAGCGAGGTAGTTTCAGGAAACCATTGAAGGAAGGTTACATCTGCTTGCGCTCATTCTTTAACTGTTATGTATAATGCACGAAAACCACAGCTTTCTATCCACATCTAGGCCCCACAGACCTTTCCATATATATACACACAAGATGGACATTTTACATAATATACAAGGTTAAGACTAAGGCAAATCTTTTGTATACTTCTGTTCCTCTGTCCCACTAACTCATTTGCACATATCCACTCTTATGCATTTTAGTTGTATAAAAATTACATAAGAGGATTTTGTATGCGATCTACTATTCATAATAAAGATAAGTTCAAGGTTGATGTCTTTTTTTCAGACGGCAGAGAAACTGAAAGAAGTTGATCGTCTCTGCCAGATGATAGAAGAGTGCGGTGGAATAGATAAGATTGAAGAACTTCAAAACCATGAAAATGAGGCAGTTTACAAGAAAGCTTTAAGCATTATTGAGACATACTTCGGGGAAGAGGAGACAAATGGTGTGAGCAGCACAGCAAATGGCCAAGCTTATGATTTTTCTTGTAACAATATGCCAGATGGTGGTTTCTCCTTCTAAATGTGATATTGCTTAGATTTTATGAATAAGTGAATGTTTCCATTGCTAGCAATCCATGCAGGTCACAGTTTAAGCACAGGCCCAAAATGTTATGATTTAGTATTCACTGATCAAATCTCATTATTTTTAGAGTAACCCAACAACCAGTTCAAGCCTGCTGTATATCAGCCTTTAAACAGTTTGCAACTTTATTGAAGAGGTTTCATGTGGGCCTTATTTTTCTTCCACATTTGACTTAAATCCAACTTCCTCTGATTGTTCAATTGTCTGGTGATGTTGGGGTTTACAAAGTTAACATATTTCTCAACAAATGTCAAATAGTGTGGTTAATATATTTCTCGGCAAATATAAATAGTATTGTGCTTTCTACATGATTTTTTTTCATATTGAGCTAAGGGAATGTATTTTTGTATTAATGCATGCAAGCCTATTAATCACATTTGTGCAGAAATATATTAATGACTTATTCTCAATGTGGACATTGTTTTTTGGCAAAGTCTTTTGGGACCAAACTGAATTGGCACTGATGTACTGTCTTTAGTCTTCCAGTGCATTTTACCCTTCCTTTCCTGTCAGACATATTATTTTTAATAGCTATATCTTTAATAAATTTTTTTGAAAGTTGTTTTGAACTTTTTTTATCCTTGGAAGAAATGAAAGGTAAAAAGGAATAAGGTAATCCCTTGAATGGTAAGTATTCTCCGGGGCATAAACTGCAGAAGTTGGTGAGTCTAGAGTATGTGTATAAAACTTATTTTTCTTATCTGAGCAAAGACAGGTTAAATGTGTTTGTAGTGTTTTTGATACTTTGAAAAGTATATGGAAATAATAGAAATGTGGGTGCTGTGCTAGTTACCCTATGCCAGTGGCCTGTTACTAAAACTAAAGGCTTACATTCCTACTATCTATTGTTCTAACCATTATGACAAAAGGCAAGGCTACATGGCCCTCATCTATCTATATCTCTGAAGCCTGTTCTCTTCAGGAACAACATTAAGGGGATGGCCATGGCAGTAAAGTCTCCATAACTAAAGAATCCAGTGCTGCTGCTTAGCCTTTAATGTCACCTTTAACAGGCCACTTGTAGAAGCTCCTAACTAATGTTCCTACTGATTAGCACTACCTAATTGTTTCTAAATACTACTATTGCTCATACCATTTTGCTTAAAGGCAAGGCTAGCACAGCACTCGCCACAGGAAATTTAGTTATGTAGAATGAGGTATGTGAGTTAAGTGTTGTGTCTGACAAGGAGAGACTGTATGCATGTGAACACTGGTCCACATGAGTTAAGTACAAAGATAAGACAGCTACCTTGGTCAGTGGAGTGCATCTTTACAACCACTGAAGTGCTGGCTCACTACCCAGCTGTCACTAATCCTGATACTCATGCAGGTAGTATACCTCCCTAGTTGTGGGTCTGGTGCATTACACTTGACATGATGCTGGTGGCTGTGGGAAAGTGCAATCAAGTATAAAAATTTTATATGACAGTTCATGAACGGATGTAAGAGCTACCTTAATGCTGGTGACTATATTGACAGGAAGTTGCACAATTATTTTCAATCTTATCCCATGTGCGACATGCTACAATACTACAATGGGTGCCTTTTTGAGAGAGACTACTGGGTGGAAATGATGTGCTGTAAATCACTGGGAGAAGGAGGCCTTCACTATTACACTTACATTTATTCATTATTATACACAAATATATAGGAAAATACATAAAATAATATCTTATGCAAAGGACATAAAACGTTTTGGACATACTTGTGACCAATGCTACTGACACTGTACATTAATCAATTTGAGACAAGACTTGGAACTGTGCTAAGTTGCACTGCTTTGAAATACAGGAGAGCAGAGGAACGAGCAATATTTATAGAAAATTACAGTTCTTTTTCACACATGTACAGTTTAAACTAAGTATATTTGAATTTATATTATCCTTTTATCAAAAGCTGAAGGCTTAAAAAAATGAGCATGGTTTACTTAAATAATAATGAGTTATACCCAGGAGACTAAAAGCTGTACTCTCACACAATCATACTCACCTAGTGCATTCACATTTTATATGTAATTTAGTTTATTCATACTTGCTGAATAAACACTTGCAGCAAGTGCAGTGGAAAAATTAAACAGTATGACCAAATTCTACAGAACACTTGGATACGTCTAAAATGCACTGTATGGTTGTATTTTGAGTTATTGTACGTCATGAATATAAGCCCTAGTCCATGAGTCATTACAGGAGTGTAAGAGCAAGCAAAAATCCAGGTACTGCTGGGAGTTTTCAGGTCCCATAAACTATTACCCAATCAATAAACTGTGCATTAGAGTACAAAGAATTCAGCCTTTTGAAGATGTATGAAAAGGACAAGTAATTGGAGTATAGTTACAATGTTCTTCTAAGTACTCATAGCTAAATATATTAACGTACATGTATGTACAGAATTCAGGGTAACAAACTCGCCATTACCTATCAAAAAGTGATTGCTCTAAACCTCCTGTTAAACCTGTCATTGATTTGGATGGATTCAAACTAGAGCACATGAATAGTGTACTCAATGAGGAGGAATGTTAAGGATTTTTTTTTAAACACACAATTACGAATCTTTGAGTCTAACACCACTTTCTAGAACAGTTCATTTTAACTCTAATTGACTGAACAGTGATGCAACTGTTAATTGCCATTAACAAAAGGCAAGCTTTTCAAATTACAGTTCACAAAAACTGCAGATACAAAAATTAACTTCCATAACTGCAGCACATCACATCTTCACTGACTTGAGTACTTTGAACACTATAAACCATTATGCTTCCTTGTTGTAACAAATATCTTAACACCAGAGGCATTTCTCAGTGGGACAGCTGAAATAAGGTGCACTTCAAAAATTTTGAAAAATTCATAATACATAAATGGCTTCTCCATATATAAAAATGCCTAGAAAAAGTCAAGAGTGGCTGGACATGCTTAACACTGGTTTACTTTATCAAATCTATTTACAAAAGACCTAATTACACTCAATTAGCTTTGGCTGAAAAAGAATAACCCTTTGTAAGATGCATTTCCAAAATCAATATGATATTCACTTACTGGCATCAATGATGTCTAACAAAATGATAAATGTAAATTTTAACTAAATATATAAGAAATTCAAAGAATCAATCATCCTCTCTATCACAATTTGCACAGCGAAATAATACTTCACACTGACTTTACATATTAAGGAGCAATTTTCAAGTTTAAAGAAATATTCTTTTAGCTTGTGTGTGTAATTACTATTTGTGTGTTATGGGGATAGTTTTACACTTGTGTTACCCTGTTTCTAAACCTTGTATGCACAAAGTCTACTGGTGTATGTATAAACACAAACAACAAGCCAGCCCAAGGGTGGATTTATATTGGTTCAAATCCTCGGCATGGTGTTCAGCCAACACCCAACCCAGATGTTCATCATCCCCTCAGGACTGGGCGATTAACAGTTTTCCTGGCTTAGGCTGGGATTTGTGTGTGCATGTACATACATACATAGGAGTAAAGACAACGTGTAAACAGAAGTATAAGAGACAGCAACATGAGTGTAGAACTCTCCATAACATACAAATAGCAATCACATACCCCAGCCAAAGCCAGTGGGCCTGACGCTTGTGCAATAGGAAGGATATTTTGGCTGCTTTAATATCCAAGAATTATATGGCAGTGTCAATGTATTTAAAGCTACTGGAAAAGGAATAAAGTGGAAGACATGAACTGAAGCAGTGAAAAAACTAAATAGGGTAGCAATGTTTCAGATAAAGATGCCAGAGGAAACATTGTGTATCAGGTGTAATGGATGTATTTTGTACATGAAGGTGAGACTGGAGCCTTTAGTTTTGGATACAGAACAGAAACTGCAAGAAATGAATTCATCTTCATGGAACTGGGGTGTTAATGACAATAAAATGAAGATTGGAGAAAAAAATCCTTTGAATATGACAAAGATCAAGATATACTTAATGTAGATGAAATTCAAGCTTTGAGAAAAATGTCTGCAGGAAGTAAGAGGAAGTAAGAAAGTTGAATAGTTAGGTATTGAGTAGAAAGGCAACTTTGTGTGAATGTGCTTGTATAATTACCTATATGTACAGTATGGGGAGTATGCATACGTGTTTAGCATGTATAGTGTGGGGAATATGTACGTGTATTTAGCTAACTTGCTAACATGGGAGACAGTGACAAAGTATAATAATAAAAAAAAAAAGCAATGTGTTTATGCATAGGTATGATGTATGGATGGGGAATTCTGCACAGACTTCTCTTTTACGGGCAGGGAAAAGCATATTTTGAAAAAAAAAAAGTTAAGCAGACAGCAGTTCCTTTGCAATTCAAAACTCACTGTATGCATTAGTCATTAGAGTACACAAACAACATAACTATTGTGGAAACTTTGCTGTATTAGAAATGCATATGTAAAGTCTTTACAGTTTTTTAATTAATTAATCACTTTTAGAACAAATATAATATACATTAAACCTCAACAACTTTTTTCGTAGATAACTTGTCAACCCTAATCTCCAGCGTTACTCTGCAAGTGAATATCATTCAGACAGTAATGCACAACCAAGTAACTGATTAGAGCAAGTTCACAATATCTTATTTATGACATGTGACAGATTACTTTAGTGCTGCACAGACTAGGGAAGAGAAACCACATATTTGAACATTTTTCATAAAAGACACCAAGTTATATATCTTACAAAAGTGATGTCTTCAAATTTTCAGCATCGACTTCAATACATAATTCTCAACCTTATACAGGATTAATGGAAAGATCTATCAAAACCAAAATTATATATATATATATATATATATATATATATATATATATATATATATATATATATATTCTTTCTCCCCTATCCCCAAGGATATATATATATATATATATATATGTATATATATATATATATATATTTTTTTTTGCTTTGTCGCTGTCTCCCGCGTTTGCGAGGTAGCACAAGGAAACAGACGAAAGAAATGGCCCAACCCACCCCCATACACATGTATATACATACATCCACACACGCAAATATACATACCTACACAGCTTTCCATGGTTTACCCCAGACGCTTCACATGCCCTGATTCAATCCACTGACAGCACGTCAACCCCGGTATACCACATCGATCCAATTCACTCTATTCCTTGCCCTCCTTTCACCCTCCTGCATGTTCAGGCCCCAATCACACAAAATCTTTTTCACTCCATCTTTCCACCTCCAATTTGGTCTCCCACTTCTCCTCGTTCCCTCCACCTCCGACACATATATCCTCTTGGTCAATCTTTCCTCACTCATTCTCTCCATGTGCCTAAACCATTTCAAAACACCCTCTTCTGCTGTCTCAACCACGCTCTTTTTATTTCCCACATCTCTCTTACCCTTACGTTACTTACTCGATCAAACCACCTCACACCACACATTGTCCTCAAACATCTCATTTCCAGCACATCCATCCTCCTGCGCACAACTCCATCCATAGCCCACGCCTCGCAACCATACAACATTGTTGGAACCACTATTCCTTCAAACATACCCATTTTTGCTTTCCGAGATAATGTTCTCGACTTCCACACATTCTTCAAGGCTTCCAGGATTTTCGCCCCCTCCCCCACCCTATGATCCACTTCTGCTTCCATGGTTCCATCTGCTGCCAGATCCACTCCCAGATATCTAAAACACTTTACTTCCTCCAGTTTTTCTCCATTCAAACTTACCTCCCAACTGACTTGACCCTCAACCCTACTGTACCTAATAACCTTGCTCTTATTCACATTTACTCTTAACTTTCTTCTTTCACACACTTTACCAAACGCAGTCACCAGCTTCTGCAGTTTCTCACATATATATATACATTATTATACTTTTATACTTTGTCGCTGTCTCCCGCGTTTGCGAGGTAGCGCAAGGAAACAGACGAAAGAAATGGCCCAACCCCCCCCATACACATGTATATACATACGTCCACACACACAAATATACATACCTACACAGCTTTCCATGGTTTACCCCAGACGCTTCACATGCCTTGCTTCAATCCACTGACAGCACGTCAACCCCAGTATACCACATCGCTCCAATTCACTCTATTCCTTGCCCTCCTTTCACCCTCCTGCATGTTCAGGCCCCGATCACAAAATCTTTTTCACTCCATCTTTCCACCTCCAATTTGGTCTCCCTCTTCTCCTTGTTCCCTCCACCTCCGACACATATATCCTCTTGGTCAATCTTTCCTCACTCATCCTCTCCATGTGCCCAAACCACTTCAAAACACCCTCTTCTGCTCTCTCAACCATGCTCTTTTTATTTCCACACATCTCTCTTACCCTTACGTTACTCACTCGATCAAACCACCTCACACCACACATTGTCCTCAAACATCTCATTTCCAGCACATCCATCCTCCTGCGCACAACTCTATCCATAGCCCACGCCTCGCAACCATACAACATTGTTGGAACCACTATTCCTTCAAACATACCCATTTTTGACTTTCCGAGATAATGTTCTCGACTTCCATACATTCTTCAAGGCCCCCAGGATTTTCGCCCCCTCCCCCACCCTATGATCCACTTCCGCTTCCATGGTTCCATCCGCTGCCAGATCCACTCCCAGATATCTAAAACACTTCACTTCCTCCAGTTTTTCTCCATTCAAAAAAAAAAAAAAAAAAACCCAAAAAAAAATTTTTTAAAAAAAAAAAAAAAAAAAAAATTTAAAAAAACCACCCCGGGAAAAAAAAAAAAAAACAAAAAAAAAAATTTTTCCCCCCCCGGGGGAAAAAAAAAACCCAAAAAACCCAAAAAACCCCCCCAAAAAAATTTTTAAAAAAACCCCCCAAAAAAAAAAAACCCCCCCCCAAAAAAACCCCAAAAAAAAAAAACCCCCCCCAAAAAAAAACAAAAAAAAAAACCCCCAAAAAAAAAATTTTCCCCCCCCCCCGGGGGAAAACCCCAAAAACCTTTTAAATTTTTCCCCCCCCCGGCCCCCCCCCCCCCCCCACTTTTTTTTCCCCCCCTTTCCCCCCCCCCTTTTTGTCCCCCCCCCCCAAAAAAACCCCCCCCCCTTTAACCTATATATATATATATATTTTTTTTTTGCTTTGTCGCTGTCTCCCGCGTTGCGAGGTAGCACAAGGAAACAGACGAAAGAAATGGCCCAACCCACCCCCATACACATGTATATACATACATCCACACACGCAAATATACATACCTACACAGCTTTCCATGGTTTACCCCAGACGCTTCACATGCCCTGATTCAATCCACTGACAGCACGTCAACCCTGGTATACCACATCGATCCAATTCACTCTATTCCTTGCCCTCCTTTCACCCTCCTGCATGTTCAGGCCCCAATCACACAAAATCTTTTTCACTCCATCTTTCCACCTCCAATTTGGTCTCCCTCTTCTCCTCGTTCCCTCCACCTCCGACACATATATCCTCTTGGTCAATCTTTCCTCACTCATTCTCTCCATGTGCCCAAACCATTTCAAAACACCCTCTTCTGCTGTCTCAACCACGCTCTTTTTATTTCCCACATCTCTCTTACCCTTACGTTACTTACTCGATCAAACCACCTCACACCACACATTGTCCTCAAACATCTCATTTCCAGCACATCCATCCTCCTGCGCACAACTCCATCCATAGCCCACGCCTCGCAACCATACAACATTGTTGGAACCACTATTCCTTCAAACATACCCATTTTTGCTTTCCGAGATAATGTTCTCGACTTCCACACATTCTTCAAGGCTCCCAGGATTTTCGCCCCCTCCCCCACCCTATGATCCACTTCTGCTTCCATGGTTCCATCTGCTGCCAGATCCACTCCCAGATATCTAAAACACTTTACTTCCTCCAGTTTTTCTCCATTCAAACTTACCTCCCAACTGACTTGACCCTCAACCCTACTGTACCTAATAACCTTGCTCTTATTCACATTTACTCTTAACTTTCTTCTTTCACACACTTTACCAAACTCAGTCACCAGCTTCTGCAGTTTCTCACATATATATATACATTATTATACTTTTATACTTTGTCGCTGTCTCCCGCGTTTGCGAGGTAGCGCAAGGAAACAGACGAAAGAAATGGCCCAACCCCCCCCCATACACATGTATATACATACGTCCACACACACAAATATACATACCTACACAGCTTTCCATGGTTTACCCCAGACGCTTCACATGCCTTGCTTCAATCCACTGACAGCACGTCAACCCCAGTATACCACATCGCTCCAATTCACTCTATTCCTTGCCCTCCTTTCACCCTCCTGCATGTTCAGGCCCCGATCACAAAATCTTTTTCACTCCATCTTTCCACCTCCAATTTGGTCTCCCTCTTCTCCTTGTTCCCTCCACCTCCGACACATATATCCTCTTGGTCAATCTTTCCTCACTCATCCTCTCCATGTGCCCAAACCACTTCAAAACACCCTCTTCTGCTCTCTCAACCATGCTCTTTTTATTTCCACACATCTCTCTTACCCTTACGTTACTCACTCGATCAAACCACCTCACACCACACATTGTCCTCAAACATCTCATTTCCAGCACATCCATCCTCCTGCGCACAACTCTATCCATAGCCCACGCCTCGCAACCATACAACATTGTTGGAACCACTATTCCTTCAAACATACCCATTTTTGCTTTCCGAGATAATGTTCTCGACTTCCATACATTCTTCAAGGCCCCCAGGATTTTCGCCCCCTCCCCCACCCTATGATCCACTTCCGCTTCCATGGTTCCATCCGCTGCCAGATCCACTCCCAGATATCTAAAACACTTCACTTCCTCCAGTTTTTCTCCATTCAAACTCACCTCCCAATTGACTTGACCCTCAACCCTACTGTACCTAATAACCTTGCTCTTATTCACATTTACTCTTAACTTTCTTCTTCCACACACTTTTCCAAACTCAGTCACCAGCGTTTCCGAGGTAGCGCAAGGAAACAGACGAAAGAAATGGCCCAACCCACCCCCATACACATGTATATACATACGTCTACACACGCAAATATACATACCTACACAGCTTTCCATGGTTCACCCTAGACGCTTCACATGCCCTGATTCAATCCACTGACAGCACGTCAACCCCGGTATACCACATCGATCCAATTCACTCTATTCCTTGCCCTCCTTTCACCCTCCTGCATGTTCAGGCCCCTATCGCACAAAATCTTTTTCACTCCATCTTTCCACCTATATATACATATATATATATATATTATCCCTGGGGATGGGGAGAAAGAATACTTCCCACGTATTCCCTGCGTGTTGTAGAAGGCGACCTAAAGGGGAGGGAGCGAGGGGCTGGAAATCCTCCCCTCTCGTTTTTTTTTAACAGAGAACGAGGCCAGGTGAGCATATTCCCTCAGAGGCCCAGTCCTTTGTTCTTAACACTACCTTGCTAATGCGGGAAATGGCAAATAGTTTGTGGACGTATGTATATACATGTGTATGGGGGTGGGTTGGGCCATTTCTTTTGTCTGTTTCCTTGCGCTACCTCGCAAACGCGGGAGACAGCGGCAAAAAAAAAAAAAATATATATATATATATATATATATATATATATATACAGGGACAAAGCAAAAAAAAAAAAAAAAAAAAAAATGATCAAAATTTTGCAATTACTACTTCAGTTTGTAAGAACAATGGCACATGCGTTAGAATAATGATAACATATATGAACTCAAGAGTCTAGTTGGTGTAAAAAACAAATAATTTGGAATCCAATTTGATCAATATTGGTAACAAAATATTTAGTTTGTTTACTTCATGTAATTTAAATATTCTGGTGGAGGTATACTGAATCTTATAGTACCATCACTACCGGCTATTTACAGTGTACATTTTCAAGTATTTTTCCACTTGAAAATGAAACAAGTCAAAGAAAACAATACCTCTTTATGCAATGACACTGGCAGGAGAGGACATAAACCTTTCAGAGAGACCTGTTTTGATTTTGAACTAACATATATTCAAGATTTTTTATATCCATCTAGAATCAACTGACAAATGTAACAGACCATCAAAAAATATAAATGAAACCAGCACAGTTGATAAACGTGAATTGTGAAATATTATGAATTTGTTAATATATCAATATATTTATTAGCGCATACATATGAATATTAGTAATAAATCAATTGCAAGGACAATGAGTGAAAATTCATATCCATGCAAGAATGATCAAGTGTAGTAATTACTATAAACAATATAAATATTCTTTTTCTTTCTCTCTCACTTAACCAAAAATGTACCAATCAATGGTATGATGCTATATGACATCTATTTACCTAGCTCTCTCACATGGTTTGGCTAATGTTGGCAAAATTACACTGATCAGTGATTTTTACTACTCACACTTGGATAATCTGTAAAGTGTTAAACATTTATGCATGTCTTATGGAAAAAAAATTCATCTTGAAAATAATCAAAACCTCAGTCTCATGCGAGTGACAAGATCAATGAAGCAGCTTACATTACAGCGTTTTATTCAGCATTCCTGTACTTCTTTAGAAATATCTGGCATACCAAGGAATATGATTTAAAATGTAAAGGCTTTTACTTCTTGAAATGTGTCCTACAACTTTTTAACATGAGTAACCAACTCATTCAGGATGCTTCCTGCAAAGCCTAATATTTGAAAAACTAATTAAAAGATACTGGTTTGTACATATTATCATTATTCTACATTATTTAAAACAGTTGCAAAAATGACAGGGCACCATTACATATAATCCTCTGCTCTGACTGAATGTGAGACCTACATTTAGCCTTGGGGTCAGGCAATGTATTCACTGTGATGAGCACAGAGCTGATAATTTTCTGTTAAGGCCCCAGGATAAGGCAACCCTCTTCAAAAGGGAAGGTGTCACACTAAGGTGCAGAGGACTGTATAAAGAACCTTTTCCCCCATATCAATAATATTCACCATTAAAGTGGCATAGCTATGAATCACCTTACAGTAT
The DNA here is from genome assembly GCF_036320965.1 of Panulirus ornatus. Lineage (NCBI taxonomy): Eukaryota > Metazoa > Arthropoda > Malacostraca > Decapoda > Palinuridae > Panulirus > Panulirus ornatus. The sequence goes on along the minus strand of NC_092251.1, from coordinate 7,037,686 downwards.
ATTTACCATAATACTCAAAGACATTGGAGACAAGTCCTCCAAAATATAATTAAAAAGATATACCTGAAAGGATAACTGCACAAGCATGAAAAACTCATGAATCTTACTAGCAAATGCCATATATGGAATACTTTTTCAAGGAAATATTTGTCAATTTCATTATTCTTGAAAAACCTCTCAACGTTTGTTTTATTATCAATCTGACAACTTTCTACCACTTAAGAGGAAAGGTGAAAACTACTACGGCAGGTTTGTCTGAAAGACAATTAATCACTTTTAACCTTCACTTTTTCTAAGGAAAAGGAAGATATTTCTAGCCATGTCTTATGCCTATCATCCAACAGCATAAATTTCAAAGGTCTCAGGCTAGTCAAACTGACTTCACATTATCTGATATAGCCATTATACATGTATACTAAGGAGGAAGCTGATCCCACTCTTCCCTCTATTAGAGCTTTGTGTAGGTAATGTTTGGTTCAAGTAGAGGTCAGTGAATTTTAACTTTCATAACACACTTCAAAACTGGATTGCACTAACTTGATAAGATGTACATAAAAGATTCTAAATTTCTCAACTGCATTCCTCTCCTTTTACTTCATTATAACTGTATGTATCTCTCGGGTCCAGTGCCCTTGTTTAAAAATACAGGATACCAGTGGAGTTTTAAGTCTTGAACTTACAATACAAAAATAACTCATGAAGAAGGCAAAGATGGATTTTTCAGTTGTTCCTGGTTACAATTTCTATAAATGAAGATGAAACTAACCTAGTAATAATCCTCTGGCAAAGGGATTCTCTGTAATCTGTGAAAGGTACTTTTTATGAAATATAAAGACAATTCTAAATTTGATTTTGTTATTTACAATTGGAATGTAGGTACCATAGACTCTACTATCAGATGCTGGAATCAAGGCCTTGCTATGTAATAAAATTCTCAAATTTAACAGAATCCTCCTCCTATGCAGGTCACTTACCACTTCTATTTCACTGATGACATTACATAAAGGCTGAATCTAATTAATATCAAGCACTGTTTACTTAGAAAATATAAAATGTTGAACTATTCTTTCATGAGAATTTTTGAAGTAATCCTTGCTTGTAATCTGTACAGATGAAAAATATATATTCAAAAAATGAAAAAAATACATGCACTTTTTGAGGAGGAGTGTTTTCTTCAAGCTACCCATTACAGATCAATCGACTTTGTGCTTTGAGGAGAAATATTCTCCACCCCAAACTAACTGAAAACATAAAACTATAAATTTCTTTCTTTTCAGAATATTAGATATTCCTGCTTCCCCAATTCAACTTCCTCTTTTCGTTTCTTGCTGAGGCTCCACTTACTGTTTCATAGCCTAAAATTTGCGCATGGAATGGAAGTTATAACTAAATTTAAATGACAGTAGTACCAACAGCAAGATCTCTGCAAAGGTATTTTGCATCTTACTGTTTGGATGTCAACAATGATAATTCTGCATGTGCCATTCCCTTCTGAACACAGCCAAAGGTGTGTAAACCAGTTTCAGACTAACCTTACATGAAAAATAGAGAGCTTAATCCCTGTGTGTACAATTATGAGGTAAGTTCACTTAACGGTCTCCTGCACATGCGGATATCTCATACTTTGAAAATAACTAAACTGGTATTCCACAGAATATCATGGAACACTTGTGTTACCTGCATTGCAGCATAGTTTTTGGAGTGAAAAGAAGAATGGGTTGAAATACTATCTGAAAAATATCAAAAACATCTGAGTTAAGTTCCATGGCCAAAATCAAAGAGCCAGGTAAACCTTTTCATTTTTGGGATAACTATGGCAAAATCCAAAGAAGTGTTATAAGGTCTAGTGATATCCAATTCTTTAGATAACAAAAAGCAACTGTACAAATTGTAAAGTTTGGTGCATTTGACCTGATCCAGGTAAATTTTTCAATATGAGCTAGGTTTAAGTTCTAAGTTGAGCCTTTAAATGAAGGGCATAACTGAGGCAAGCTCCAAACTACTCTCATGGGTTTTGGGTAATTAGATTTTTCAGATGATGGGAAACAACTTTATACAGACACATTTGACCACCTTTACCAGTCAGGTCAAACACCTTAATTAAACTAAGGTGAGACTCCCGATGATGGACGGACGGACGATGACAATGGATAAAGCCATCCCTAAGCGTCTGTCTAGCCTTGCAGGCAACATAATAATCATAAAAGATGATTATCTATGAAAATGTGGGCATTTAAGCACATGGATTAACTATAAAATTCATATTGGGGGTAATCATATGAGGATGAACGTACAAATGTAGGTTAGTTAACGGAAGAACTATGAATTACAAAAACCAAATCCCTCTCTAGTCCTTCAATGTATGCACATATCTCCCTTGGTTGGCTAAACCTCTATACTTCATCACAAGTGTTTCTCTCAAGGTAAGCAGGCAGTGTCAGTGGGATTATCTGGCACATCTAGTTCATGTGTTAACAAACACATGAGAACTAAAAACACAAACTTAAATAAGTAGACAATATGAAACAATAAACAGTCATAAACCAAGTTACTGTAAAACTCCCTTCCTATAAAAAAAAGGCTAATACACACATACATTTCATACACATGAAATTAGTTAAATAACTCACAGACCCCTTTTTTTAGCACCCCTGAAGCTTCTCCGATGTATTCCACCCAGAAGCAGGGAATGAATGGCTCTTTGCAATGGGAAGGTTCTTGACAAAGCTGTATCCCTTTTCATTTGCATGATACAACCTTTAAAACTGCACTCCATTCAGGGCCATGGAAATAGTTGAATCCTTTGTGTGAGAAGGACCTAAACAAGAATGTACTCTCTTCTGTCCATTAGTGATGATATGGTATTGCTGAAGTTGATATCCCACTCACAGTGTAACCACTGTGGAGTCCTGTCACACCCTCATTTCACACACATTTGTTTTTTTACACTTGTCTGCTGTTTTTCATGTTAGCAAGGTAGCAACAGGAACTGGCAAAGAATGGCCTACCCCTCCATGGAAGTCTCCATTGACCCATTTAACCCTAACAGATGTGAAATCAACCAGTACACTCCAGGCACCTTGAATGGACAATCACTCCCATTCTACAAAACAAGAACTATTTTTGGCATGACAAATAACGCACAACACACACATGCCATTCATTCTGCACACCACAAACATCAACACAAAAGCAAAGTTCAAACTAAATGCCTCAGAAACCTGCCTCAAAATCCTCTTAAAAGCAATAATAACAAAAGCTTCAAAACCACTTAAAACTGGGTTTTCATAACACCATTTGCTGCCTAACGATCAAAAACACTGAAAACCTACACAATGAAACAAAGACCTAATACAATCCCACCCTAACATGTTTGGCACCCAATTCTTTGAAAAAGCACTAGACCTCTTGCATCCAAACCACACTATAACTAACCACCAGCCCCTAAATAGAAATAAAAAGCCTATCTATGCCTTATGCCTCAGCAACCTTAACTGACAAAACATGCATGCTATGAAATGACCCTGCAACTTCCAACTTAAGTCTTAAACACCAACCCACCAGATATATACGCAAAACCACAGCCCCCAGACGTGCATGAGTTACACTTCCAATCTATGTTCTTACCATCATAAATCTCTATAACATTACAAACATTGATTTAATATATCTCAAGACACTTCATGCCCATCATGCAACTCCCACAATGAACATTCTGAACAATACTGCTCAGCGACCTTGCAATGCCCCACACAGAAACACACACATGTACCTCCTGGGGGATGTGGCTGACTTCCTGAACACCGGAACTTCTGGGGCAGGAAGTACATGTGAGTGAATGAGGCCTTTTCTTTGTCTGTTTCTGGTGCAACCTTGCTAACCTGGGAAATGGAAAACAAGTACAAAAAATGATATAATATTATTATCATTATTACATTATCATTATATTATCATACTTGATAGCAGTTTCCCGCGCCAACGAGGTAGCGCCAGGAAACAGACGAAGAAAGACCCATCCACTCATATATACACACATGCACATACATGAACATATCCATACATATACTTATCAACATATACACATAAACATACATATACACAGACATGCACATATTCATACTTGCTTGCCTTCATCCATTCCCTGCCCGACAGGAAACACCATTGACACCCCCTGCATCAGCAAGGTAGCACCAGGAAAAAAGGCCACATTCATTCACACTCAGTTTCTATCTGTCATGAGTAATGCACCAAAACCACAGCTCCTTATCCACACTCACATCCCATAGACCTTTCATACTTGATCGCTGTTTCCCGTGTTAGCAAGGCAGCACTACGAAACAGACACATACACACACACATATATATATATACATATACACACACATATACATACACATATATACACAAGTACATAATCATATTTGCTCACCGTCATCCATTCCTGACACCAATCTGCCCCAAAGGAAACTACACAAATGCAGAAAAAAAAATTACAACTTATACATTCTCTTCTTCCCTAAATCTGATTGCCGCCCCTTACATCTGTGAGGTAGCGTCAGGAAACAGACAAAGAAAGGCCAAATCCACTCACATCCATACATAAACTGTTATGTGTAATGCACCGATACTATAGCTCCCAATCCAAATATATACATGATAGAGGAGAAAGAATGCTGCCCATGTATTCCATGAGTATCACAGAGGGTGACTAAGAGGGGTGGAAGCAGGGGGATAGAAATCTTCCCTTCCTATTTTACTTTCAAAAAGAATGAACATAGAAGGTGGGCCAAGAGATGATTTTTCTTGACACTACCTCACTAACGTGGGAAATGGCAAATATGTATAGAAATTAAAAAATACATATATCTATATATAAGGAATACTTCCCACGTATTCCCTGCATGTCATAAAGGGTGACTAAAAGGGGAAGGAGCGGGGTACCGGAAATCCTCAAGTTTTTACTTTTCCAAAAGAAGGAACAAAAAAAGGTGCCAAGTGAGGATTTTCCCCTCATAGGCTCAGTCCTCCATTCTCAATGCTACCTTGCTGACACGGGAAATGGCAAATATGCACGAAGAAAAAAAAAAAATATATATATATATATATATATATATATATATTATCCCTGGGGATAGGGGATTAAGAATACTTCCCACATATTCCCTGCATGTCGCAGAAGGCGACTAAAAGGGGAGGGAGCGGGGGGCTGGAAATCCTCCCCTCTCGTTTTTTTTTAATTTTCCAAAAGAAGGAACAGAGTGGGGCCAAGTGAGGATATTCCAAAAAAGGCCCAGTCCTCTGTTCTTAACGCTACCTCGCTAACGCGGGAAATGGCGAATAGTTTAAAAGAAAGAAAGAAAGATATATATATATATATATATATATATATATATATATATATATATATATATATATTTTTGTTCATACTTATTCGCTATTTCCTGCATCAGCGAGGTAGCATCAAGAACTGAAGACTGAGCCTTAGAGTAAAAAAAATCCTTACTTGGCACCCTTCTCTGTTCCTTCTTTTGTTAAAGTAAGAACTATAGGGGAAGATTTCCAGCCCCTGCTCCCACCTCTTCTAGTTGACTTCCTTGCCATGCAGGGAACACGTGGGAAGTATTCTTTCTCCCCCATACACAATGTATACACACACACGTCCACACATGCAAATACACATACCTATACATCTCAATGTACACATATATATACATCCACAGACACATATATATATACCCATGCACACAATTCACACTGTCTGCCCCCATTCACTCCCATCGCCACCTCGCCACACATGGAATACCTTCCCCCTCCCCCCTCATGTGTGCGAGGTAGCACTAGGAAAAGACAACAAAGGCCCCATTCGTTCACACTCAGTCTCTAGCTGCCATGCAATAATGCCCGAAACCACAGCTCCCTTTCCACATCCAGGCCCCACACAACTTTCCATGGTTTACCCCAGACGCTTAACATGCCCTGATTCAATCCACTGACAGCACGTCAACCCCGGTATACCACATCAATCCAATTCACTCTATTCCTTGCCCTCCTTTCACCCTCCTGCATGTTCAGGCCCCGATCACACAAAATCTTTTTCACTCCATCTTTCCACCTCCAATTTGGTCTTTGGTCTATTCTTTCTCACCTATCTCCTGGGATGATATACATTATATATATATATATATATATATATATACATTTTTTCGCTGTCTCCCGCGTTTGCGAGGTAGCACAAGGAAACAGACGAAAGAAATGGCCCAACCCTCCCCCATACACATGTATATACATACGTCCACACAAGCAAATATACATACCTACACAGCTTTCCATGGTTTACCCCAGACGCTTCACATGCCCTGATTCAATCCACTGACAGCACGTCAACCCCGGTATACCACATCGATCCAATTCACTCTATTCCTTGCCCTCCTTTCACCCTCCTGCATGTTCAGGCCCCGATCACACAAAATCTTTTTCACTCCATCTTTCCACCTCCAATTTGGTCTCCCACTTCTCCTCGTTCCCTCCACCTCCGACACATATATCCTCTTGGTCAATCTTTCCTCACTCATTCTCTCCAGGTGCCCAAACCATTTCAAAACACCCTCTTCTGCTCTCTCAACCACACTCTTTTTATTTCCACACATCTCTCTTACCCTTACGTTACTTACTCAATCAAACCACCTCACACCACACATCGTCCTCAAACATCTCATTTCCAGCACATCCACCCTCCTGCGCACAACTCTATCCATAGCCCACGCCTCGCAACCATACAACATTGTTGGAACCACTATTCCTTCAAACATACCCATTTTTGCTTTCCGAGATAATGTTCTCGACTTCCACACATTCTTCAAGGCTCCCAGGATTTTCGCCCCCTCCCCCACCCTATGATCCACTTCCGCTTCCATGGTTCCATCCGCTGCCAGATCCACTCCCAGATATCTAAAACACTTTACTTCCTCCAGTTTTTCTGCATTCAAACTTACCTCCCAATTGACTTGACCCTCAACCCTACTGTACCTAATTACCTTGCTCTTCAATATATATATATATATGTATATATATATATATATATATATTTATATATATATATATATATATATATATATATATATATATATATATATATCTTTCTTTTCTTTCTTTCAAACCATTCGCCATTTCCCGCGTTAGCGAGGTAGCGCCAAGAACAGAGGACTGGGCCTTTTTTGGAATATCCTCACCTGGCCCCCTCTGTTCCTTCCCTTGGAAAATCAAAAAAAAAAACGAGAGGGGAGGATTTCCAGCCACCCGCTCCCTCCCCTTTTAGTCGCCTTCTACGACACGCAGGGAATACGTGGGAAGTATTCTTAATCCCCTATCCCCAGGGATATATATATATATATATACATAAATACAGACAAAAGGGCCACATTCGTTCACACTCAGTCTCTAGCTGTCATGTGTAATGCACCGAAACCACAGCTCCCTATCCACGTCCAGGCCCTCCAGGCCTTTACATGATTTACCCCACATGCCCTGGTTCAGTCCATTGACAGCATGTCGACCCTAGTATACCACATCATTCCAATTCACTCTATTCCATGCATGCCTCTCACCCTCCTGTATATTCTGGCCCCAATCACTCAAAATCTTTTTCACTCCATCCTTCCACCTCCAATTTGATCTCCCACATCGCCTTGTTTCATCCACCTCTTGACACATATATCCTCTCTGTCAATCTCTCTTCACTCATTCTCTCCATATGTCCAAACCATTACCACACTTGCTTCTGATCTCTCAACCACACTCTCTTTATTTCCACACATCTCTCTTACCTTTTCATTACTTACTCAATCAAACCACCTCAGGTCATTGGCCATTCTGACAATTACAATCAATGAGTTAATTCAGTAAATATTTCCTTCAGTTCTCCCTTTAACTTCTGAGTATGTTCTATGCTTTGTACACTATGAAACTGAAACTGCAAAAGGCTTACTACTTCTGGAAACATAAAACTTCCTTGAAGTGCCAAAGAACAATGCAAAATAAAATTTTAACCTAGTACCTCAAAGTACAATAAACTCTGTATGCTGTATATTTACACTACTTACAGAATATTATACACTGATATATCTTTGAAATGAAGGGCACATAAGTTATTTCCTAAATAAAATATGCACACTAATTCGTGCAATGCTGAAAGTCTTACTTCTATCAAATCTTCTTCAGATCCTAGTGTCAAGGTTAAGAAAAAACTGGAATGAGTTTACAGACAATGCAAAGCTAAGAAGGAAAGGGGGCATATGGTAACGTTGCACAAGTAATGAGACCGAGTAGATTTCTACAAATAAGATGTTCTAAGTGATCCTAAAATATGTCACTGACAATGTCCTGCTCCTCAATTCTATCATGTACATGCTAATCAACACTGAAAAAAAGGTGAAACAGAAATTCTATAAAAAGAAAATGTTTTTACCATGGCGATATCTAAAACAAAGATAGTTTTAAAACCAGATGTGCATGTTGAGCCTCCAGCGATGACATTTTTACCCCTAGTTTCAACAAACATACGCATACACACAAGCATACAGAGATGAATTTCTCATACTCCTCTCATGGACAGCAAAGGAATATTAATGCAGACTTAATTGAAGTGACATACTTGACATCTTAAAGTATACACAAAAATAATTAAAGAATCAGTTCATTCACTGAACAGGTCATGACTAAAACGATCTCTTACAAAGTATGTTGTGCTTTCCTTTGTGGACATTTTTACACCAAATGCATGAATGGCTAGTAGACTACAAGTCTTAGTCGAGAGTTTATACCTGGCAAAAGAATTCCCATACTCTTACAAAAATAGCTCTCTGCACTATTACCTTTCTTTTCTTAAATACAAGAAAGCAGTGAAATTTATAAATTTCAGCTTAAATAATATAATGCCTTTTATTTCATCTCTGCATGCTACTTCAATGTCATAAACGTCTAAAGCTTTTAAAGATATCATCAATCTTTCTCCCTACAAGTCTTCAATCACTGTAATTAACCAATAAAAAAGGAACTTGAATACCCAGCTTCTACAGTATTATCAAACCTATATTGTTTCACTGTTAAAATATACAAGAGCATATAGACTGAGGTATACTTATCTTTATCTTCCCTGGTAGAGAGGCCATGTGTATATTTACATAAATAATAAAAATCAGACATGAAATTATCTGTAATAATAATAAAAATCACAACCTCCTAATTAAGGATATACCTACGATAAATGTTTATCTTTTTGCTTGAAGTTCCTGCGCTTAATTTAACTATCAAGAGGTATAACAATTACCAATATATGCAGAGCTGCCAACTTTGTCAAAAAAAATAAAGGCAAAAATAAGGAATTTCGAGTAAAAAAAAAAAAGGAATTTATGACACGCAATAAAAATACAGGCTGCACTTTCACTAAAGGATATTGTGATGTCCAGTGGTTAAGCTATCTCCATGAAGATAGTCCACGAGTGTTCACTTTACAACCAACAAAGTCTCTATTCAGAAGTGTTTCATTCTCGGTCCTTGAACTAAGTCAACAGAGGTTGTAATATTTGTTTGTCCACACACATTATAAGCAGTGGTTGCCTGTTTGCACTTCTCCAAAAGCCTTTCACTGACCTTCACTTGATGACAACTGATTTTTTTAGCACTTTCTGTGTGAGGAAATCTGATAATGGTTGTGTGCCAAGATTTGGACAAAGTTCAGTGTTTTTTCTTACCAGGTTGAAAATTTTCTCATCTTTATCATTGCTGTCAGCAATTGACAGGATATCAAACATGATAGTGATATGATGTACATATTTCTCTTCATATGAAGACTCGCGTCTTAGTTGTGAAATCGCCACCCTCATCTCATCAACTCTTTGGGCAAGATATACACCTTCAAGCTGATTTACCTGGTAGTGAGCAAATTCAAGTTCAAGCTCATCTACTTGCTCTTCCATGAAGTGGAATTTCTTCATGAGGTAGAGCACTGATGAAAACTTTATATCCATTCTCTTTCTTGGGTCAACAACACTTGCATTCTGAATCAGCACATTTTTCTGGGGGAACTTCTTGAGCACATAATCACATACACAAAAAAGTATTTCCTGACTGTGAAGAATTCTTCCTCCTGTTTTGATGAGAATGCTTTTGTTGTGAGAAATTTCGTAACATCATTCCCCAAGATGAGATCCTCATCTGGTCACTGACCACCTTTTCCTATAACTGCATTTTTCAGGTGATGGAGAACTTACAATCACTGAGCCTATAAACCGATGTGATGATGTAACTTATGTGTCGAGGATTTACATTGTTACTTTTCATATGTCACTGTGAAAAAATCTTAATAAATCAAATTTTACTACTCTGAAGAACAGCAATAGATGGAAGGGAACTAGTTATTTCATATCCACTTCCATAAATGATAATTTTGCATGACTTTTTGAAGTCTCAGGTGGGCCTGACCCAGGAGTAAGACTAGCCTGATTAACAAGCTAAAGATATGATCTGATGGCAAGACCACCTGCGCAACAACCTGTGTGGTCATTTCCACAAAATGGTCGGAAATTGACCAATGTGCAACATTTTGTACACTGCATTAGTACCTGCATGCAAGATGAGAACGTACACTATATATTGCATAGTGCACCCCTATGAACTTTCCAAGCATTACATACACAATACATGAACATAAGACCAGAACTTTAAAAAATGTGTTTCACTAAGAAAAATCGTACTGCCATATTTATCTAAAAAAAAGTAATAAATACAGCAAAAATGTAATGGTTGGCAACTCTGTATATATGAATAACTTTCAAAGAGGCATCATAGATGAATACCTACAATAACTAAGGCATTAAATTTGTCTATTTCTTTATCTAAAAAAAAAGAAAAAAATGTAGGCACAACTTATTCATTCCTTAAAAGACTTCCAATAAATATAAGCTGACTGTGCATGAGAAACACTAATCAAAATGTGATAAATGCAGTAGATTAGATATACTGACATTTTTATGATCATGATAACAATACTATTTTGTGCAACAAATAATGCATCAACACCTGTCCACCATCTGATATCTAACTTAAGTGCCATAATTCATGAACAATGTACTTTGTTCAGAATGGGCTTGTTCAATGAAATAACACAGTCATTTGATATTACTGCACGTCTTCAATAATGATGATTCTTCATGCTAATGACATGCTTTCATACGATTTATTGAAGTATCATACCATACTGTCACAACACATTCACGGCTGTATTTGGAAACATCTATAAATGCTGAGGTAGCTTTCCCTCTTGAGATGGTGCTAAGTTTGAATTTGCTGACTTCACATGGAGCACCTGGCCATAGCTCTGCACATACCTTAATACAGTATACTGGGACTAATAATTTGTTCCAAATCTGAAGAATTAATTGTGTGCCAAAGCCACTTAGAAACCAACACTTCATGACAATAATGATTAAAATTTTCAACAATAACTGATATATAAGTGGATAGGTAGCTTTACCACTTATGCTGTTGTAAGACTTTGGTTTGTTACACCAAGAATGATATATTTTAGTGAGTAAGCATCACATGGTTGAAAATATGCAAACAATGGGTACCTCAACATATTGGGAAAACTAAACTGGTATAATCCCAATCAATCATTGGGATATGACAGAGCCAATAGTACTTACTTTCGTTGTCACAGAGCAAGCTCTCACTCAAAGACACGTACTTATTCCTCTCATACAAGCTTTGATTGTGCTCTGTTGATCAAGCCACTAAAATCTAGGACAAACACTAAAATCTATCAAGTATTGTCCTGTTGTAAGGATACATTTCATATACAGCAAGTGTACAAATTCAAACAAAAAAGCACAGCACTTCTGGTAAAGAGCTGAAGCTAAAACATGAAGCACAAGTAGGCAATTCCATCATTTTGACACCTACAGTACAGCAATAAACTGTAGATTATACTTCTATCTTCATACAAGAGATATTAGAGATCTCAGTCATTTAAGTTATGATATTACAATTTCTTGTCAGCCATTCAAGTTCACTTTCATAACCACTGTGTGCAAAAACTACTGCACTACTCTTGTTTCTAATGTGTTTTCAGATAGTTTCTCAAATACAATTCCAAATAAATACTGGTTTTTGCAGACTCCATTAATCTGAAAAATAAGAAAAGTACTATTTACAATGTTTCTTATCCATCAATACATACATATACATATCTATTCATATCTATTATATCTAATTGCTGTTTCCCCGAGTCAGAAAAGTAGTGCCAGGAAACAGATGAAGAACTGCCCATCCACTCATATACACATATATACATAAACACCCATACATGCAAATATGCATACATATACATATCAAAATATACGTACACACACACAGACAAATGCATATATACATGTACATATTCATACTTGCTTGCCTTCATCCATTCCTGTTGCTACCCCACCACACAGGAAATAGCATCACTATACCCCACTTCAGCGAGGTAGTGCTAGGAAAACAGACAAAAAAAAAAAGGCCACACTCGTTCACACTCAGTCTCTAGCTGTCATGTGTAATACATTGAAACCACAGCTCCCTATCCACATCCAGGCCCCACAGACCTTTCCATGGTTTACCCAGATGCTCCATATGCCCTGGATCAGTCCAGTGACAGCACATCAATCCCGGTATACCACATCAATCCCGGTATACCACATCATTCCAATTCACTCTATTCCTTGCATGCCTTTCACCCTCCTGTATGTTCAGGCCCTGACCCCTCAAAATCTTTTTCACTTCATTTTTCCACCTCCAATTTGGTCTCCTGCATCTCCTTGTTCCCTCAACCTCTGATGCATATATCCTCTCTGTCAAGCTTTCCTCACTCATTCTCTCCACATGTTCAAACCATTTCAACACACCCTCCTCTCCTCTCTCAACCACACTCTTTTTATTTCCTCACATCTCTCTTACCGTTTCATTACTTACTTGATCAAACCATCTCACACCACATGTTATCCTCAACCAATTCATTTCCAACACTTCAACCCTCCTCCGTACAACCCTATCTATAGTCCATGCCTTGCAACCATATAACATTGTTGAAACTACTATTCCTTCAAACATACCCATTTTTGCTCTCAGAGATAATGTTCTCTCCTTCCACACATTCTTCATCGCTCCCAGAACCTTCGGCCTCTACCCCACCCTCTGACTCACTTACACTTCCATGGTTCCATTCACTGCTAAGTCCACTCCTAGACATTCAAAACAACCTACTTCCTCCATTCAAATTCACATTGCAATTAACCTGTCCCTCAACCCTACTGAACTGAATAACCTTGCTCTTATTCACAATCACTCTCTACTTTCTTCTTTCACACACTTTTCCACTCACTCACCAACTTCTGCAGTTTCTCTCTTGAACCAACCACCAGAGCTGTATTATCAGCAAACAACAACCGATTCACTTCCCAGGCCCTCTCATCCCCAACAGACTCTTGCATCTGCCTCCCTAACCACCCCATCCATAAACAAATTAAAGAACCATATATGGGTAAACCAACTGCCATGACCAGGATTCAAACCTATGCACTAAACCCCAGGTGGCCCATAAATGCATCACAGTCAGCAATCTACGACCTACCAACTATTGTAAGTAATGTAACTAAGATCCTTCCAAATTTTAATACAGACTTTACATCAATTCTATTACTTATTTTTCATACCAACAAAAACATACACTATACCACACATTTTATAGCTATGCTGATCCAGTGAGGGCCGTACTTCACATATTCTCTCACCACTGTCATTTATAAATGGGTTTTAAGTTTAGGCTTTAACTGGTGAAATTAGAAAACCAAATGCATTTTTGTTGACCAGTTACATAAGAACCACAGGAGACGTATGCTTATGAGTTTAGCACAAGAATAAAATAATACCTATCTAAAGAAATGACTTGCTGAAATCAGTTCATGTAAGAAATAACATTAACCACTTGTCACTAATGGCAGAAACCAGGTCCACTGACACAGGCAATGGCTGGAATACAATTTCATTCATAATGCTGCATAAGCCAATATTGCAACACAAAGTGAAACAAAACTGCAGAAATTCGTGCCATCAGGTTTTTATAAAGCTCCAAGTACACTCTTTTGAGAGCTGAGAACGCACTGCCTTCTGACGCATGTAGTACTGGCATGCTTGTTGAAAAGAAGATACTGCATGGTCATGGGCTGAAGTACGGTGCAAGTACCATAAGCTGCTACTGGCTTGTTGCTCACTGATTAGTGGAATTATTTTGTGTTTCATCTAATTCCTTTTGAATGACTATGATGTTAAAGAAATGTTTATTCAGCACACACACAGGGTTCCAATCTGACAGCTGAAAGACATGCAAAGTGGAGTATTGTACTTCAAACATTCGTAAACATGAATCCTGACCTGCACATAATGAAACACTCTATGCCTCAGTTTCACCCTTCAACCGAAGACGAGCAAAATCTTCAAAGATAATATCATCGTCCTGGTCAGCATAGCATGTAGTTCCATCCCTGTTCAAAGAAAATGTGTACTGAATTATAAAACCTAACAGGGTAAAATGCAGGAATATATTTTCATATTGGCAATCTGTATCACTTAAAGCATTTTGATACCACACATTAAGATCCTCTAATTCTAAATTATGTTTCTGGCACTTTCTCTACATATCTCACCATCATATTTGCAAATCTTGTCACTCAGCAATAGTACAATTTAAACCTAGCCACTTAGTTGGCAGCATGGTTATTAAAAAATTATGACCAATGCAAAATGCAACATCAGTACTAAACAAACAAGTTTATAAACTAGTTAAGGTTTGTAAAAACACACAGGAATATTTTAAGCATATTTTATTGACTAATCACAAAGCATGGTAATCAATTGGTTAATCTTGAATTTCTTACGAGACCTCTTAATGAGTTTCATACAAATTACAGAGGTGAACAAAGGGAAACTAGTATTATGTAGAATTTCCTTTAGCTGTGGATTATATCTAGGTTGTAAAAACTCCTTTACATGCAACTTGATAGCTATGCACAGCCTCTTACTGTACTGCCCTGGGTCTATGCTCACACCAGTAAAGGGCATGAATGAAATGAATATCAGTCAAAGAGTGATGACTGGGGAAAAGAATCAAGTAACAATTCTGGAAAAGCACAAAATTTTTCTTTTATCCTAAATCCATGAGTTAAGCAGTTATGAAGGCTCTTTTGCCATGGACAAACCCTTGATGGAGTTCCCAAAGGGAACAGCCATCAGAGATATAGATAAATAGACCATACTTTCAAAAATACCCGTATTTGCACTTAATAGACCCTAACCTTTCCTTTCCACTTGTTCCTTAGTAAATCTAAAACTACAGTCCCCCCATCTCATTATCTGACTCCCTTCAGCCTCCAAAGTTCAATTTGCTATCATAGTGACTCCAAAGTAACCATAGCATTCCACTTTCCCAAGTCCTCCCCAGTTAAGCTCACAATCAAACCATTCTTTCTTACTTTCCTGCCACATCATATAAAGAATATATAAAACAAAAGAAGACAATTATGAGCAAATAATATGCTGAACATGAAACCAGCCTTAATAAACAACTTCAAGCCATTACATACCAGATATGCTAAGAAACCCAACTTATCTGTTGTACAAACATTGATTCCAAGAACATAAAAACCCTTCACATTGCATTCAGTGAAAACCTGGTTTTTGGGATATGCTAACAAATAATCCATTCCATCAGGTGAATGGAAACACATCAGCACCCAAGAGAAAGAATTTTAAGTCATTTGATGACAGAAAAGGAAACATAAATATAGATATAAATATAAATAGTGATAATGCTGAGAGGAAACATTAAACAAAGGAAGAGGAACAAGTATAAACTAGCAAAGTGAGGGGACAAACAAAATCCAGCAGAGATGACATATGGAAACACCAAAGGAATAGAACCAGATATGGAGGGAAATGGTATAAAAGATGTGCAGTGCATACAGGCATTTGATAAATTATAAAATCTTGTTACAGAGAGTAGCAAACAAAACATAAAAAGAAAAATATGGAAATGGATTAAGTTTTTAATAAGCAGAAATCCATAATAGCAGCAAACTTGTAAACAATCCACTCAAAAACTGTTAAACATCTTCAAACTCATTAATGATTTAAACTTTTTTGTTTTGCTTCATTTGATGCTCTTGGATACTATCTTTGAAACTCATCCTTGCTTTTCAATAACTGCAGATATTCTCTGCCAACTTATCATGCAAAATGCACATGCAAATTTGAATATTCAATACCCACACAAAATCTTCCTGTGTATCAAGATCAATCAAATCAACTGTCATGTTCCTGGCTTCAGACATGCTGGGCTTGAAAGCAGTGCTTCTATTTGGAGTTACCTCACTGGCATGAGGATTTTGTATGACTTGGTTGGTGGAATTTTCAGTTCTTCCACCACCACCACCCCTTAGCTTCTCTACCAGTTGCTCTAATTTGGCTTTGATTGGGCCAATCAATGACTGCATCTTGAAGAATTCATCGACCCTTACAGGGGGGCCTAGACCAATACTTGATGTACTTTTGGAGGCACTCCTGTAGCACCCAAGTGTTGATAACACATCAGCTGATCTTATCCTCTACAATGTATAACTTAGATATATGAATATTTTTGGTTTTATACTTACACAAAAAAATAATTATAATGAGGAACCATCAAAACATCTATCAAAACTATAATAACTAAAGTTGGAATATCATGTGATTAATTTCAGGTGGGAACAGATATTATACCTATATATATAAACTATGGAAAGGTCTGTGGGGCCTGAACGTGGATAGGGAGCTGTGGTTTTGGTGCATTACACATGACAGCTAAAGACCGAGTGTGAATGAATGTGGCCTTTTTTTATCTGTTTTCCTTGCACTACCTTGCTGAAGCAGGGGGTAGCGGTGCTATTTCCTGTGGGGTGGGGTAGCGACAGGAATGGATGAATGGCAAGCAAGTACGAATATGTATATTTGTATATAAATTTACGTCTGTGTATATGTATGTATATGCATGTATATGTGTATATGTTGCTATGTACATGCATGCGTATGTATGTGGTGGGGTGGTGATGGGAATGAATAAGGGCAGACAGTACGAATTATGTACATGTGTATATATGTATATGTCTGTGTGTGTATATATATGTATACGTTGAGATGTATAGGTATGTATATGTGCGTGTGTGGACGTGTATGTATATACATGTGGATGTGGGTGGATTGGGCCATTCTTTCGTCTGTTTCCTTGCACTACCTTGCTAAAGCAGGAGACAGCAACAAAGTATGATAAATAAATAAATAAGATTATCTGTACTCCAAAGCTTTATCAGGCACTTTTTTCTATCTATCTATATGCCTGATGCCTGTTCCCCCCTGGAACTCCCATCAAGGGGAGTGCCACAGCAAAAGCATGCCTCCCTCACATACACCACTCCTTGCAATCTTCCTCCATTTCTCTCCCTCCAGGACTCTTCCAATCTATTTCCCCATATCACAGGTGGTCTTCCTCTTACACTAATCATACTGTCATACACACTCTCTGTAAACTCCTTGTTTTGCATTCTTCCATATGCCCAACCACCTCAGAGTATTATGTTTTAACCATTCTACCACTGCACAATCATTTTTCTTTGCATTTTCTACCATACCAAATCCTTGAAACACCCCCTCATTATTTCCTTCATTCCATTTCAGATAACTTATTTCTACAACCTGGATTCTTGACCTCTTTCACTCACCCCATGTCCATGTTTCAGTTAAGGAGGACTATGCTATTCCTGAATCCTTACTTCATTTCCATACTTGCACCTCCACCTTTCATTACTTCATTAAGGGACCCAATGACTATTCTACCCTGTACTGCTCTCTCCTTTCATATAACCAAATTTATCCAGTATAGCTCCCAAATACTTAGATTCTGTTACCTCTTTCTATCCTTCTCCCATCATATTAGTCAGTACACTTTCTTCTCCCACTCCATACCCAAATTCTTTGAGCAAACCTTTGTATTTGACAGTCACATCTACTGAACTGCAGTAAAATGTGGATTTAGCAGCAGATGGAACCATGGAAGCAGAAGTGAGTCACACGATAGGGGAGGGGGTAAAGGTTCTGGGAGTGTTAAAGAATGTGTGGAAGGCGAGAGCATTATCTTGGAGAGCAAAAATGGGTATGTTTGAAGGAATAGTGGTTCCAACAATGTTATATGAATGCAAGGAATGGGCTATTGATAGGGTTGTGTGGAGGAGGGTAGATGTGATGGAAATGAAATGTTTGAGGACACTATGTGGTGTGAGGTGGTTTGATCAAGTAAGTAATGACAGGGTAAGAGAGATGTGTGGTAATAAAAAGTGTGGTTGAGAAAGGACAAGAGGGTGTATTGAAATGGTTTGGTCACATGACGAGAATGAGTGATGAAAGATTGACAAAGAGGATAAATGTGTCAGAAGTAAAGGGAACGAGGAGAAGTGGGAGACCAAATTGGAGGTGGAAGGATGAAGTGAAAAAGATTTTGGGTGATCGGGGCCTGAACATACAGGAGGGTGAAAGGCATGCAAGGAATAGAGTAAGTTGGAACGATGAGGTATACCAGGGTTGACATGCTGTCAATGGATTGAACCAGGGCATGTGAAGCGTCTGGGGTAATCCATGGAAAGTTTTGTGGGGCTTGGATGTGGAAAGGGAGCTGTGGTTTCAGTGCATTACACATGACAGCTAGAGATGGAGTGTGAACGAATGTGACCTTTTTGTCTTTTCCTAGCGCTACCTCATGGGAGGATGGGTGGGGGGTGCTATCTCATGTGGCAGGGTGGCGACGGGAATGGATGAAGGCAGCAAGTATGAATATGTACATGTGTATATATCTATATGTCTGTGCATGTATATGAATGTATACAGTGACATGTATAGGTATGTATATGTGCGTGTGTGGGCGTTTATGTATATACATGTGTATGTGGGTGGGTTGGGCCATTCTTTTGTCTGTTTCCTTGCACTACCTCGCTAATAGGGGAGACAGCGACTAAGTATTATAAAATGAATAATGAATAATATATATATATATTATGCTGAAGGCGCCAGTCACAGACAAAAGTCCACAGCAATGCCAGGTGTTAATTGAAATATAGAGAGAATTATGAAACAGAAAAACAAAAGGCATGGGGAAAGTAGTCATGAACTTTTGAGAAAATGAAAAGCCTGTCTTTTGAACTGTGCTAGATCATAGTTATTGGGAAAGACATGATACAATAGAGATTCCAGAGCTTCGACATGGGAAAGAAGCAGGTGTCAATAACAGCCGACCCTTGAGTGCTGATGGCCATACTATAATCACGCGACGCAGCAGCTTGGCGAGTATTGCGTGGCCTAACTAGTGGCAAGGGCACAAAAGCAGCCAGCACTTGGGAACAAAAACCAAAGTGATACCTACAGAGGAGGGAAAAGGAAACAATATTACAGTGTAAACAAGGGGGACAAGTTTTGAGGTTAACCTGGAACATATCATTAGGTGGACTGCTTTCAACTCAACTTTGTCAAGTAAGGATGCTGAGCTAGAACCACCCCAAATGTGAAAGCAGTACTCCATACAAGGACAAATCAATCCATTGTACAAACAAAGCACTGTTCATATGAGAAGTTTTGACATCTAACTAGGACAACCAGTTTCTTAGAGGCAGACTTAGCTATTCCTGTAATGTGAGGTTTCCAAGAAAGAGTTGATGTCACAGCAATGCCAAGTATGTTCACTGAGTCAAAAGACAGTATCACAGAACAGTCAAAAGAGAGACAAGAAGCTGTGAGGAGTTTTTAATATTCATTGATTTATTCTGCTTTGTCGCTGTCTCCAGCGTTAGCGAGGTAGCGCAAGGAAACAGATGAAAGATTGGCCCAACCCAACCACATACACATGTATATACACACACGTCCACACACACGCAAATATACATACCCATACATCTCAACGTATACATATATATACACACACACAGAGACATATACATATATACACATGTACATAATTCATACTGTCTGCCTTTATTCATTCCCATTGCCACCTCGCAACACATGAAATAACAACCCCCTCCCCCTCATGTGTGCGAGGTCGCGCTAGGAAATGACAAACAAAGGCCACATTCGTTCACACTCAGTCTCTAGCTGTCATGTAATAATGCACCGAAACCACAGCTCCCTTTCCACATCCAGGCCCCACAGAACTTTCCATGGTTTACCCCAGACACTTCACATGCCCTGGTTCAATCCACTGACAGCTTGTCAACCCCGGTATACCAAATCGTTCCAATGCACTCTATTCCTTGCACGCCTTTCACCTTCCTGCATGTTCAGGCCCCGATCACTCAAAATCTTTTTCACTCCATCTTTCCACCTCCAATCTGGTCTCCCACTTCTCCTCGTTCCCTTCACCTCTGACACATATATCCTCTTTGTCAATCTTTCCTCACTCATTCTCTCCATGTGGCCAAACCATTTCAAAGCACCCTCTTCTGCTCTCTTAACCACACTCTTTTTATTACCACACATCTCTCTTACCCTATTATTACTTACTCGATCAAACCACCTCATACCACATATTGTCCTCAAACATCTCATTTCCAGCACATCCACCCTCCTCCTTGGTAAAAACTGGGTCTTGGAGGCATTAAACTTCACAAGATTTTGGGTGTCCCACTGAGATATCCTGTCAGAGCCTATTGAGGAGGCTGTGTCAAGACGAGATGCAGATCAATGAGAGAAGAGGGAGCAGAATTGAAGAATGTGGATGAATGCAATTTTGGGCTGTCAGCATACGAGTGAATTGGATTATTTGTGGAGGAAAGGAAGTCATTGAAAAAAAAAAAAGAGAAAAAGTGTAGGGAACAAAATGCACTGAAGCTTTTCCTTTACAACTTCACAAAACAAGAACAATAATCATGATGAACTGGGCAGCATTTATGTGAATATGAGGACGTCCCTCAATTAAAAAAAAGTTAAAAAAGGCTGTCAGAAAAATCTGAATGTTCCTTCTTCATTCTACTCATAAAATCATTCTACTCATAAGATCATATTTCAAGACATTCACTAAATAAGTAGCTGCAACCCATTGCTCCTCCTTGTCTCGAATATGTATTTGCCAAACAGAAAAAAGTCATTCTAAAAAGTCAATTAATGCTGTATTTTACTTGCTAAAAGTATTCTGCAATCTGATTGTTATAGATCAAGGCCATAATGCAAAGTGGATTCAAGTCAGTATTGTGATGTGTGCACATAATGGCCTGTCAGTTGATGTGATTACCAATCTGTTACAATAAGCAGTTTGACTTCCTATGCTGTGGGGTTTTACTATCTGTCACTTAATAAAGGCCATAAGAGTCTATCTCAATGTATACATGCCAAGTACTGATAATTCTAACCTGCATGCCAACTTCATGAAAACTAAGAATATCAACCTAAAAATTATTCTTGGATTACTTCTCCAACTTGAGCCAATATGCAATAACATTTTAAGTGGTCCAACACAGAATAATCAGATTATCTGGCCTACCTTCCAATATCTAAGTAACTGCAAGATTTCTTTAAAAAAACAAAACAGCCTTTGGTAATGCTACTCACGTGTCAAGTTCAATAAGGTTTGTATCCACTGGCGGGGTTGATTCTGAGTCCTGTGTTGGGGAAGATGCACTTGGTGCTGCTGGCTTGTTGCTTTCCGTCTCCTCTTCTGGTTTGGGATGCATCAAGGTGAATGGCAGTTCCGCTACTAGGTCACTATAAATGCAGAATGTAAATACGAGTCTATGTATTAGTGCGTGATTGTTATTACCTACTATGACAAAAAACAATCATGATATATACACTATTTTCATTGCAAATATATGTCATACTATTGCTCTTCATCGTATATCATTCTTATATTGTTTAATCTATCCTTACCCTACTAGTGGACCAAGTATAAGCTTCACTTTGACCTTGTACTGTACAATAATACCCAGGTTTTCCTTCTGACAAGAGTCAGTGATACTGAAAGGAAGAATGCATAAAAAGATACATATATTGGCAATTATATAAACATATACATATATTGGCAATTATGTAAACATATAACCTGCACACCACATCTCTCCAATTCACTTTATACTCAGCATGCCTAACTTCCCACGCCTCCAAACCTTATTACTCCATCCTTCTGCCACCCTAAGTTGTCCATTTATGAGTCAGTTTGAAATAAAATATTCCATTAATCATATGTGAAGTTAGGATAACTGGTATGTATTGTTTCTGTAGTTATTTGGATCCACCTTTGTGCACTGGCATTATGTACACCATTATGTGTATATCTGCAATGCCTGATTATTCTATTAGTCTAGGCTTGGTTACAGTTCCCTTTGTCTTCTTTAAAAATAAAATTGCTGGAATTCTATATGACCCTGCAGGTGAGTCTTCTTAAGTTGATCAACTACTTCATTTATGTCATTCTGATGAGTTTATATCTGAAAGTGCATGCTCATCATAATCTGTACATATTTCATCATCAATTTCGTACTGACTTATATGGGTTAATGCACAACTGACAACTTTTGGGGGGGGGGGAGGATCATTTACATAACTGTCACTTTCAGTGAATGGTCTAATCTTTGACTTTGCTTTTTCTCATATTGAATTTTGACCCATACTTCAAATTACTTTTTCTTCTCTGCTCTGTTCTATGTGAAATCTTTATTTCCTAGTCTACCTTCTTTATTCTTTTTTCAAATGGTTCCACTCTATCTTTGCATGATGCAATTCTTTGTAATTTTTTTCATTCTCTTCATCTAATCATCCACAGTTTTCTATCCTATGGTTTCTTTCTATCTAATATGTTCTTTTACATGGCACTAATTTCACCATCATCTAAATTACTGCTATTCAGGCTGTCCATCCACTGTGTTTAACTACTAGAACATCAACTTTGTTCCACTTCTTTTTTTTTGGAGGACAAATTGAAGTTCTCTGACATATCAACTTCATCTTATATCTCATCAGGTCTGCCTGTCTTCATTCCAATGCTATAGTTAGTACACTGATCATTTTGTGGTCTGACATAACTTTCACGACCTTAATGTTTGTAATAAAAGGTATGTCATTTGAAAAAGACAGAAGGATGGAGTGTAGGAGGCTCTGGGGTATTGGAGCCTGAACAGCCTGGAAGGTAAATGGTGTGCAAGGGGACTGAATAAACAGGACTGAATAAACAGGAAAGAGAGATTTATATACACAACTACTTCCCCTGTCTAAGCAAAGTTAAGTTAGGAACAGACAAACAACGGCTCCATTTGCACACATTAACTCTCAAGCTTTCAAGTATAATGCACCAAAATCAGAGCCCACAGTCTGTAATTCTAAGTAAAATTAGTCTTCTACACATTAATAAAATCATTCTAATTTTTCTATTTGTAAAACAAGCTAGTTTTTCAAAAAAAAGTAACTTTTCCATTCACTACTTCACAAGATCAAAATTCTCTTTGATATGCATATGTATTACACACCTCATTATCCTTGAATGATAGATGGAAAAAAATTTGGTTCACTTGGAAAAGATAAGCAATATCCTGTTTCTTCATCCAATTTTTTTTTTTTTTTTGAGTATTTAAAAAGTAAATAAACATGTCCAATCATTCACTGGGTCACTATGCTGAATTATATTCTTACCTAGAAACAAACTCATGAAAAGTAGTACATACATATGGTTAATTCAAGGTCATATCTCCTCTATAAATTGAACTTAAATACAACCATATGTACAGGCACAAGCAATACTTACAAAACCAAGTACCTGCCATCCTCATCTACATCACAAAATTTAAACCTCTCACTTGACCTTGAACTCTAGCCACACAAACTGTTTTAATTAAGTTCATTTAGTCAAATATATCAAAAGTTTTGAATCTCACAGGAAGTAAATATTCTAATAATAAAAAAGGCTACTGTGTTATAAGAAAAGTAGTGTAATATTAGTTAATAAGGTACACTAGGAACTTTGGTGTCGTCCTCTTTCATAAATTTAAAGATACTTAATATTCTAAATCTATCAAATGTGGATCACATGATATCATACATAACCTAAAATACTACAAATAAAATGAAATTATTCTTTTATAACAATTTCTATAAAATTTCCTTTTGTAACTAATGTAACACCTTCAAAACTCTCCCTAATCTCTTTAGGAAAGACTCAAGCAAAATCAAAAGCAGTGAAGCTCTATTCTGATTTTTTTTTTGCCTATTTTAGTCAATCATCACTTTATAACTAAAATTTATCTATACCTCATGTTCATTAATGAATAGTTTAAGTGATATCATTGTTTTCACTAATATATTGATTATAAATATCATGATCATTCAATCATGAAAAAAGATTCAAATTAACTGACACAGCACATTGTGCACACCCTTCCCTTGTTTATCAAATGATATATGGTGTAAATAATGTAAAATGGAATTCAATTACATTAATCACTTTCTCTAATTCATAACTACTTGGCTATCAATCACTTCACACATGCACTGCCAAATTCAATAAATACACTTATGAATCAATCCTGAAACTATCAAAGACTGTAATCCTAACTTCTCCAATATTTGATATATATTATGCCCAAACTTTCAAATAACTATATTCACAACAACTGTGAAATCATGTGCCTGGATAAATGTGTGGAGTCCCTACTCTAGCTGCCCAACACAAACACATCTTTTGTGCACAAAAACTGACATTGACCAAATTACCATTACATTACATCTTTTGTCTGGATAGGTAACCAAGCAATTATGGATGAACACATGGTTTTCTATACAACAAATTATATCATGGCATGGCAGAAAGATACGGTGACAGTACTTAGCTCTTATACCTACTTAGGATGCAGACATACAAAAAAGGTGATACCACATTACTGCATCTGAGT
This sequence comes from Panulirus ornatus, assembly GCF_036320965.1. Taxonomy (NCBI): domain Eukaryota; kingdom Metazoa; phylum Arthropoda; class Malacostraca; order Decapoda; family Palinuridae; genus Panulirus; species Panulirus ornatus. The sequence continues at coordinate 7,012,652 of NC_092251.1, read as the reverse complement.
TGGTGTGGATGTTACTCTTCTACTTACAAGAAGGGCCAGGAAAATAATTTGAATTGATAGTCTATCATTTTTGTGTACTAAGTGGAAGAGATTTTTACATCAAACTTTACCTACTTAAGGTGAGGACACAGCATAAGGTGTGCGTACTCACACAGTAGAGGACGCTAGGTTGGTGTCCTCATCCTTGAGCTTGCCATCAAGGGCCAGCCCCCACTTGTCCCGGTTGTTGCTCAGAAGGGGCGTCAGCGAGAAAACCTTACTGATGGAGAAGCCAGGCCCCACAGGGCAGCCTTCCCTGCAACAACACAACCACTTCTCTGTGACCACCACCACCATCACCACCACCACCACCTTACTTGCTACACCCATTCCATCAACACCATCTTCATAACTCTCACATGCTTTCTTGGCAAATCACTTGCCATATACATACGGACATAATGAAACCAAATGGAGCTACTGAAATGTGAGGAGTTGAGAAAGTGTTGATGCTGGGTGTATGGTGATCTGCTGCTGCACCAACCGCCATCCCCAGGAGAATTTCGTCATTGGTGCACCTAATGGCTGTTAGCGATTAGTGGTTAGTGTCTTAGCAGGTGCTACTTACATTGATGAGGACGCCAGGTTGGTGTCCTCGTGCTTGAGCTGGCCATCTAGTGCCAGACCACGTTTGTCCTTGTTGTTAAGAAGCAGGGGCGTGAGGTGCAGCACTTTAGATAGGGTAAAGCCCGGCAATACAGGACACCCGTCCCTGTGAACGCACACCAGACACACGTCACCACAGCACCACCACACCAGCTGCCAACTTTACCCTGCACTCACAACAAATGCTCTGAGATGGGCAGGGCAGGTCATTACATTAAGCAATGAAACTTACGAATAATGTACATTAGAGGTGAGTTTTAATATCATCAAACAATAACAATCTAGTTGTGACAGGCATGTCAAGCCTGCTTGCACAAACTTCAACACTTGAGCTTAACCCAGAATTGGTAAGACATGGACCAAAAGTACTGTAAACATCACAAATGGATGATAATATAAATGAAGTTACTACTGACAACATATTGGCAGGACATTCAAATGGATGAAGAACACTACTGCAAGGATAGAAAAATGGTCAAATGGATGGAAATATGGTCACATGAATACCAAGCTGGTCAAATATGTTGAGCTTATGCTTTTCAGGTTTGACAAGAAATGAAATGACTTATAATTTGGAGGAATTTTCATATGATTTTGCTTTGGCTCCTCAAATGTAAAGGTGGCAGCCTTGGAACACTGATAAACAAGACACACTTCCTATACCCATAGTACTGGGTGTAAAATAACAAAAAACAAGACAAGTCAACTAGTTACAATAAGAAAAAGAGGACAGAAGTCACAAAAGAACAGGATATTAGTAGAGAGGGAACATAACTAAACATGAATTATCAAACTAACGGTGAAAAGCAAATTGCCATAGGTATATTCACAGTACTGAAAATATTTCATAATAAATATATATCTTTTTTCTTTCATACTATTCGCCATTTCCCGCATCAGCGAGGTAGCATTAAGAACAGAGGACTGGGACTTTGTGGGAATATCCCACCTGGCCCCCTTCTCTGTTCCTTCTTTTTGGGGAAAAAAAAAAAAAAAATCCACTGACAGCACGTCAACCCCGGTATACCACATTGCTCCAATTCACTCTATTCCTTGCCCTCCTTTCACCCTCCTGCATGTTCAGGCCCCGATCACACAAAATCTTTTTCACTCCATCTTTCCACCTCCAATTTGGTCTCCCTCTTCTCCTTGTTCCCTCCACCTCCGACACATATATCCTCTTGGTCAATCTTTCCTCACTCATCCTCTCCATGTGCCCAAACCACTTCAAAACACCCTCTTCTGCTCTCTCAACCACGCTCTTTTTATTTCCACACATCTCTCTTACCCTTACGTTACTCACTCGATCAAACCACCTCACACCACACATTGTCCTCAAACATCTCATTTCCAGCACATCCATCCTCCTGCGCACAACTCTATCCATAGCCCACGCCTCGCAACCATACAACATTGTTGGAACCACTATTCCTTCAAACATACCCATTTTTGCTTTCCGAGATAATGTTCTCGACTTCCACACATTCTTCAAGGCCCCCAGAATTTTTGCCCCCTCCCCCACCCTATGATCCACTTCCGCTTCCATGGTTCCATCCGCTGCCAGATCCACTCCCAGATATCTAAAACACTTCACTTCCTCCAGTTTTTCTCCATTCAAACTCACCTCCCAATTGACTTGACCCTCAACCCTACTGTACCTAATAACCTTGCTCTTATTCACATTTACTCTTAACTTTCTTCTTCCACACACTTTACCAAACTCAGTCACCAGCTTCTGCAGTTTCTCACATGAATCAGCCACCAGCGCTGTATCATCAGCGAACAACAACTGACTCACTTCCCAAGCTCTCTCATCCCCAAGACTTCATACTTGCCCCTCTTTCCAAAACTCTTGCATTTACCTCCCTAACAACCCCATCCATAAACAAATTAAACAACCATGGAGACATCACACACCCCTGCCGCAAACCTACATTCACTGAGAACCAATCACTTTCCTCTCTTCCTACACGTACACATGCCTTACATCCTCGATAAAAACTTTTCACTGCTTCTAACAACTTGCCTCCCACACCATATATTCTTAATACCTTCCACAGAGCATCTCTATCAACTCTATCATATGCCTTCTCCAGATCCATAAATGCTACATACAAATCCATTTGCTTTTCTAAGTATTTCTCACATACATTCTTCAAAGCAAACACCTGATCCACACATCCTCTACCACTTCTGAAACCACACTGCTCTTCCCCAATCTGATGCTCTGTACATGCCTTCACCCTCTCAATCAATACCCTCCCATATAATTTACCAGGAATACTCAACAAACTTATACCTCTGTAATTTGAGCACTCACTCTTATCCCCTTTGCCTTTGTACAATGGCACTAGGCACGCATTCCGCCAATCCTCAGGCACCTCACCATGAGTCATACATACATTAAATAACCTTACCAACCAGTCAACAATACAGTCACCCCCTTTTTTAATAAATTCCACTGCAATACCATCCAAACCTGCTGCCTTGCCGGCTTTCATCTTCCGCAAAGCTTTCACTACCTCTTCTCTGTTTACCAAATCATTTTCCCTAACCCTCTCACTTTGCACACCACCTCGACCAAAACACCCTATATCTGCCACTCTATCATCAAACACATTCAACAAACCTTCATAAATATATATATATATATATATATATATATATATATATATATATATATATATCAGATTGGGGAAGAGCAGTGTGGTTTCAGAAGTGGTAGAGGATGTGTGGATCAGGTGTTTGCTTTGAAGAATGTATGTGAGAAATACTTAGAAAAGCAAATGGATTTGTATGTAGCATTTATGGATCTGGAGAAGGCATATGATAGAGTTGATAGAGATGCTCTGTGGAAGGTATTAAGAATATATGGTGTGGGAGGCAAGTTGTTAGAGGCAGTGAAAAGTTTGTATCGAGGATGTAAGGCATGTGTACGTGTAGGAAGAGAGGAAAGTGATTGGTTCTCAGTGAATGTAGGTTTGCGGCAGGGGTGTGTGATGTCTCCATGGTTGTTTAATTTGTTTATGGATGGGATTGTTAGGGAGGTGAATGCAAGAGTTTTGGAAAGAGGGGCAAGTATGAAGTCTGTTGGGGATGAGAGAGCTTGGGAAGTGAGTCAGTTGTTGTTCGCTGATGATACAGCGCTGGTGGCTGATTCATGTGAGAAACTGCAGAAGCTGGTGACTGAGCTTGGTAAAGTGTGTGAAAGAAGAAAGTTAAGAGTAAATGTGAATAAGAGCAAGGTTATTAGGTACAGTAGGGTTGAGGGTCAAGTCAATTGGGAGGTAAGTTTGAATGGAGAAAAACTGGAGGAAGTAAAGTGTTTTAGATATCTGGGAGTGGATCTGGCAACGGATGGAACCATGGAAGCGGAAGTGAATCATAGGGTGGGGGAGGGGGCGAAAATCCTGGGAGCCTTGAAGAATGTGTGGAAGTCGAGAACATTATCTCAGAAAGCAAAAATGGGTATGTTTGAAGGAATAGTGGTTCCAACAATGTTGTATGGTTGCGAGGCGTGGGCTATGGATAGAGTTGTGCGCAGGAGAGTGGATGTGCTGGAAATGAGATGTTTGAGGACAATGTGTGGTGTGAGGTGGTTTGATCGAGTAAAGTAACGTAAGGGTAAGAGAGATGTGTGGAAAAAAAAAGAGCGTGGTTGAGAGAGCAGAAGAGGGTGTTTTGAAATGGTTTGGGCACATGGAGAGAATGAGTGAGGAAAGATTGACCAAGAGGATATATGTGTCAGAGGTGGAGGGACGAAGAGAAGTGGGAGACCAAATTGGAGGTGGAAAGATGGAGTGAAAAAGATTTTGAGAGATCGGGGCCTGAACATGCAGGAGGGTGAAAGGCGGGCAAGGAATAGAGTGAATTGGATCGATGTGGTATACCGGGGTTGACGTGCTGTCAGTGGATTGAATCAGGGCATGTGAAGCGTCTGGGGTAAACCATGGAATGTTGTGTGGGGCCTGGATGTGGAAAGGGAGCTGTGGTTTCGGGCATTATTGCGTGACAGCTGGAGACTGAGTGTGAACGAATGGGGCCTTTGTTGTCTTTTCCTAGTGCTACCTTGCACACATGAGGGGAGAGGGGGATGGTATTCCATGTGTGGCGAGGTGGCGATGGGAATGAATAAAGGCAGGCAGTGTGAATTGTGTGCATGGGTATATATGTATGTGTCTGTGTGTGTATATATATGTGTACATTGAGATGTATAGGTATGTATATTTGCGTGTGTGGGCGTGTGTGTGTGTACATTGTGTATGGCAGTGGGTTGTGCCATTTCTTTCGTCTGTTTCCTTGCGCTACCTCACAAACGCGGGAAACAGCGACAAAGCCTTTCACCCTACTGCATGTTCAGGCCCCAATCACTCAAAATCTTTTTCACTCCATCTTTCCACCTCCAATTTGGTCTACCACTTCTCCTCGTTCCCTCCACCTCCGACACATATATCCTCCTGGTCCATCTTTCGTCACTCATTCTCTCCAGGTGACCAAACCATTTCAAAACACCCTCTTCTGCTCTCTCAACCACACTCTTTTTATTTCCACACATCTCTCTTACCATTACATTACTTACTCGATCAAACCACCTCACACCACATATTGTCCTCAAACATCTAATTTCCAACCTATCCACCCTCCTATGCACAACTCTATCCATAGCCCACGCCCCGCAGCCATACAACATTGTTGGAACCACTATTCCTTCAAACATACCCATTTTTGCTTTCCGAGATAATGTTCTCAACTTCCAAACATTCTTCAAGGCTCCCAGAATTTTCGCCCCCTCCCGAACCCTATGATTCACTTCCACTTCCATGGTTCCATCCGCTGCCAAATCCACTCCCAGATATCTAAAACACTCTACTTCCTCCAGTTTTTCTCCATTCAAACTTACCTCCCAACTGACTTGACCCTCAACCCTACTGTACCTAATAACCTTGCTCTTATTCACATTTACTCTTAACTTTCTTCTTTAACACACTTTACCAAACTCAGTCACCAGCTTCTGCAGTTTCTCACATGAATCAGCCACCAGCGCTGTATCATCAGCGAATAACAACTGACTCACTTCCCAAGCTCTCTCATCCACAACAGATTGCATACTTGCCCCTCTCTCCAAAACTCTTGCATTCACCTCCCTAACAACCCCATCCATAAACAAATCAAACAACCATGGAGACATCACACACCCCTGCCGCAAACCTACATTCACTGAGAACCAATCACTTTCCTCTCTTCCTACACGTACACATGCCTTACATCCTCCATAAAAACTTTTCACTGCTTCTAACAACTTGCCTCCCACACCATATATTCTTAATACCTTCCACAGAGCATCCCTATCAACTCTTATCATATACCTTCTCCAGATCCATAAATGCTACATACAAATGCATTCGATTTTCTAAGTATTTCTCACATACATTCTTCAAGGCAAACGCCTGATCCACACACCCTCTACCACTTCTGAAACCACACTGCTCTTCCCCAATCTGATGCTCTGTACATGCCTTCACCCTCTCAATCAATACCCTCCCATATAATTTACCATGAATACTCAACAAACTTATACCTCTGTAATTTGAGCACTCACTCTTATCCCCTTTTATATATATATATATATATATATATATATATATCCCTGGGGACAGGGGAGAAAGAATACTTCCCCGTATTCCCTGCATGTCGTAGAAGGCGACTAAAAGGGGAGGGAGTGGGTGGCTGGAAATCCTCCCCTCTCTTGTTTTCTTTTAATTTTCCAAAAGAAGGAACAGAGAAGGGGGTCAGGTGAGGATATTCCCTCTAAGGCCCAGTTCTCTGTTCTTAACGCTACCTCGCTAACGTGGGAAATGGCAAATAGTATGAAAAAAAAAAAAAATATATATATATATATATATATATATATATATATATATATATATATATATATATATATATATATATATATATATGCAAAATATATCTATGGCTAAATTCCACAACTTTCTTTACAAGTAAAACACATGCTTGGCACCCAATACACAGATGAGTGACTGTGTCTATCAGAGCAACAAAATTTATCAAACAATTTACTAATTGTAAGCTTGGCACATAATCACAGCAACTAAGAGGTTTCTTAACACAAGTTAGACAAAAAATTACTTCACTTATGCTATACAATCCTTTAATTTTGCATTTTTTTCTTATTACATCCATTATGAAAATGTCTAACTGCAAACTAGTGCATTTAACCCTTAAAAGGCTACAAGCTTATATTTACATATTTCCTTGGGCTACAAATGTACATCTATGTTTCAAGTTCACGCCTCTCAATATGTGCCAAAACAGATGTAGCTACCATGTAATGAGGGTGATGAATTCTCATTTGAAAATATATCTACCATCAACTAATGCATAAAAAAAAGACCTTGGCAACACATATGTGGCAGTAGAAGTTAACCTTCACCCTCCTAAGCTAATTCCATGATCTATAACACTCAACGCCGTGTGGAACAGTGACTAGATATGTTTGGATGTTTCATCTCTTTTTGCTGTTTTTTCCTATCAAATCTTTTATTTCATGACAAAAATCAAGTGTTCACAAAATCAGCTTGTAGGAGGACTAAAAGATCTAATGTAGCCCATGCTAAAAAAGGTAAGTTTGGAATTTTTTCTTTTAATATTTTTTCCATCAACCTTTAACTAATACAAAAAGTGTCTGTGAGAAGGTTTTTGTAAAACTAATTGACAATCAGGTGTGTTTGCATTTTTTTTGTGTGTGTTTATGTTTTTACTCTTTTCCTCCATCATATATTTTACAAACAGCCTGGGAATGGGTTCAAGTAAAACTAATGTAGCCCTTTAAGGGTTAATTAGATATAATAAAGTCAGTAAGTTACAACTGCATGCTTGTGAACATCATGAACTTGCAGTACTAACCCATTACTAAATGCTTAGACTACTGACAATGTTCTAACTACAGCCACACCATGTTAGTATTAGTTCAAGCAACTCCATGGGAAGAATAACATTAATTCTCTATTTAGATGGACATAATACCTTCACACTACTTAGAATCTACCATTATACTGTAATGACTAAATAGAAACATGTTATTATTATCCATTTAATGTAGAAATATTTCATCATAAAACAATATCAATAACAGTCCTTACTAGGAAATATAATCTCTGAAAGTATAAAAAAGGGGTAACAAGCAAACAAAAATAACTGGAATATTCCACGCAATGGCTGTGTGGGAAAAAAAATGAGGAAAAATGCTTAGAATAATGAATAATCCAACTACAAATAAGTAATCAGTCCTTATAAATGTACTTGTGCATGTTTGAGAAGACAAAAAATAACATACAGAATACTGACTGATGATAAATACAAAGGCAGATACATATATACCTATGACAAAATATAAAGACATAAAATATTTGAATTGAAAAAAATAAATACATAAAAAGGACAAGTGGAATTATACTACGGTGTATGGAATTGAATGTGACTTAGCAAACTTAAAAATTATGGTGAAAGTACAGAAGACTGCTGGAAGTGGGAGAATAGGAACACAATAAATTGTCTGACAAGCAAAGTATGGATTTGTTTCATGTTTTCAGTACATTTAATATAATGATGCATGTAGAAAGACGATGCTGTGTATGCAAATTATATTTAAGTTCTAATGTCTGAAAGATATAGGCAGTCATATCAGTTTAAAATGGAAAGAACTTGAATTAACTTAGCAATTTATGAAAATATATAAAGGAGCTACTCAATAAAAAACATATGTAGATGGGAACATTATGCCAGGTGCTCAGAGCTCTCTGTTAAATGTGCAGATATTGAGCATAAATTGTACTACGCCCATATGATAAAATAATCATTCCAAAGCTGTCATCTGGATACAAACCTAATTTTCATAGGCAATGATAAAATATGGACTCAGCAAGAATAACCTGAGTGTCTTACTGTTAATCTATCTATTCATCTATCTCTGTCTCTGATGCCAATTCTCTTTTTAATTTTTCCAAAAGAGAGAATAGAGAAGGGGGCCAAGTGAGGATACTCCCTCTAAGGCTCAGTCTTAACGCTACCTTGCTTATGCGGGAAATGGCGAATATGTATGAAAAATTTTCCATATATACATATTCTATACTTAATCGCTGTTTCCCACATCAGACAGGTAGCACCAAGAAACACACTCATATGCACATATATATACATAAACACCCATACATGAACACATACATACCTAAATATACATACATATACACAGAAATACTCATAAAGACACATGTACACATTCATTCTTGCTTGCCTTCATCCATTTCCAGTGCTACCCCACCACACAGGAAACAGCATCGCTACTCCCTACTTCAGCAAAGTAGTGCCAAGAAAACAAGACAAAAAAGGCCACATTCGTTCACACTCAGTCTTTAGCTGTCATGTGCAATGCACTGAAACCACAGATACCTATCCAAATCCAGTTGTTTTCAGCACATACGTTAATTAAGAAAAAAATGTAAAAAAATCTGCCACCTGTGATTCTTATGGCATCTGGACAACATGAGGAACTTCAAAAAATGAGTCAAAACTGAAAAATTAACAGAAGGGAAAAGACGCAGGGGAGAAAATGACTGAGTCTGACAGACTTATTTCTGAGGCTTATCTGAGCAAGTTACGACATATACTCACAGTAAAAAAAAAAGTATCTTACCAATTTTTGTTTGAAATATGATACCACAGATGAAAGATTTTGAGAAATGCCCAAAAGCTGGCCTCAAGTGGTAGCCGCTTTTAAACATTTGTAAGATTCAACTGAATGGAATGAGTCAGTTTTTGTTCGCTGATGATACGCCTGGTCTGTTCATGTGAGAAACTGCAGAAACTGGTGACGATTTTTGGGAAAGTGTGTGGGAAAAAAAGTTAAATAAATGTAAAGAAAAGGGTTATTGGTACAGAAAGGGTTGGGGGTCAAGCCCTTTTGGGGGGTGAGTTTGAATGGGGGAAAAACTGGGGGAAGTGAAGTGTTTTAGATACCCTGGGAGAAAAAATCTGTCAGCGGAGGGAAAACCAGGAACCGGAAGTGGATAAAGGGGGGTGGGGGGAGGGGGAAAAATTTTGGGGAGCCTTAAAAAATTGGGGAAAAGTCGAGAACATTATCTCGGAAAGCAAAAATGGGTATGTTTGAAGGAATAGTGGTTCCAACAATGTTGTAGGGTTTTGCGGGGCGGGGGCTATGGATAGAGTTTTTCGCGGGAGGAGGGATGTGCTGGAAATAAAGATTTTTTGGGGACAATTGTGGTGTGAGGTGGTTTGATCGAGTAATTTAACGAAAGGGTAAGAGAGATGTGGGGAAAAAAAAAGAGCGTGGTTGAGAGAGCAAAAAGGGGGTTTTTTAAAAAGGGTTTGGGGCACAGGGAGAAATTTGAGTGGGGAAAGTTTTGACCAAGGGGATATATTTTTCGGAGGTGGAGGGAACGAGGAGAAGAGGGGGGCCAAATTGGAGGTGGAAAGATGGAGTGAAAAAGATTTTGTGTGATCGGGGCCTAACATGCAGGAGGGGAAAGGGGGGAAAGGGAAATAAGTAAATTTGGGAACGATGTGGTATCCCGGGGTTACGTGCTGTCATGGATTAAATAAAGGCATGTGAACGTCGGGGGGAAACCATGGAAACCCTTGGGGTATGATATTTGCGTGTGTGGACGTGGTATTTACTTGTGGGGGGGGTTGGGGGCCATTTTTTTTCGTCTGTTTCCTTGCCCAAAACCTCGCAAACCCCCGGGAAAACAGCGACAAAGTAAAAAAAAAAAAAAAAAAAAAAAAAAATCAACTGCAGCAAACATTTCCTGTCATTTTCCATAAAAAAAATGTTAAAAACTGATTTAAATATTTAAAATGGAAAAAATTAAAAGGGGGGACTCCCCTTTAGGGGGGTTTGAAAGTAATACACAGATACCTTAAAAAACTTTATAAATATTTTGCATCAATCCATGACTTATATTATTTGCACCTCCTCATCACTCTAACAATTTGCTGGTTATTTTTTCTGAATTATCCCCGTATGGGCCCTTTCCCAAATTTTCCCACACTAATCTGTAAATTTTTTATCTTTCCCCTAACAAAACAGCCTTTAAAAACCTAAGGGGCTTTTGCTGTTTGAAATTCCCCTATATACCATAATCATAAAAATATCTGTCTTACATTTATGCTTACCAACCCTTCTCAGACAGCACAGGTCGATCGATCATTTTTAAATTAATCAGACCCATCTAAAAGACACTTTTTAACATCTCTACAGGAGACTTCCACCCAGGGTTTTTTTTCTTTACTAAAAGCAATCTACAAAAAAATTTTGTTGGGAAAAAATATTACAATGATCACTTTTTCTACAAATATAAAAAACTGGTAGCAGCATTTTTTTATAATGTTTTTCCATTTCCCATTTACAATGTTTTTTGTTGGGGAAAATGAAGCAGTCCCTTTTATATGCATTTGTATATTTAAGGGAAAATGACCCCTTAAAAAAAACCGTGCCTGAGAACTGAACCCTTTAATATGAAACTTCACCTGATCACTAAGAATGGCTCCCTCTACTTCCCTAAACACAAACTATGAATACAAACCACAAAAATACAATTGCAATGAAAGAATTTAAAAGGGGGGTTTTCCCCTTTTACCTTTTTCCTTTTAAAATTTTGCCCCCTTACCAAAATTTTGTACACTTCACTTTCCCAGAAAAAGAGAAAAACTATTCTACTACCTTTCATGATCCATGTCTGAAACTGTTTTGCATATCCACACCTTGGGTTTAAATTCAGTTTTAGTTACCATTTAATGTACAGTGATGTAACTTCATTTTCATATTTAGTGTTTCACCAAAAGTTTGGTCACATAATGTAAAATTGCACATCACAAATTTGAACTTTGTATTTAGATATTTGTTTTTTTTTCCCCAAGTATAAATTGCCAAACTATTTTATAGATTTTTTCCCTATTTTTTCCATTACTTTATCATCATCTCCCTGGGAAAACCACAAAACAATTTTCCTCACGCATCCCTGGGTCTGGGTTTTATTTCTTCATTCAATAACATAATCTAAGTTTTTTTAGCTCAAAAAACAACAGAATTCTAAACCCCCTGAGGGGGTTTGTGTAAATTTTTTACAAAGGCCCTCAAATTCCAAGATCAAATTGGGTTTGGGAGGGTTTTATTTTTTCTTACTTTTTCACCCTCGTTTTAATACCATCTTTTTCTTCGAAGCTGGGAGTTTGCCTAATGCTGCAAAATTTTTTCACAAGCCAAATTGTTGATCTGCTTTGAGATTTTCATAAACCTAATCACTTTTTTTGGCATTCAATGTTCTGGTTCATTTGTGAAGTAACAGGAAAACTTGTGATGTGTGGAGGTACCCTTGGTATGAGGTTGAAAATACTGTAATAAAATGTCACACATATATGTTATTAGCTAACTGAGAATGCCAGCTATCAACCAGCAGACCTATTTCTGTAGTCATTTGTTTAAAACTGTTGTATCCTTCTAAGGTATATACTGATGACAAAACTCATTCCCTTACTACTTTGCTTTCCCAATCTCCTCAAACCTAATAATTCTCTCTAACACTAAATGATATCTAATGGTCTGGAACTCTAAACTTCAGAGTTACAAAAACTTTCCCATACAGAGAAAATAAAAGATTGAGCAGGGTACCATCACTCCTTTCCTTCAAAATCTCTCGTGATACTTTGATTTACTTCTAAAGGCTCACCAGAATTTCCTTTCTGTACAGTATTGCCTTTCCCACATATCCTGATAGCTCTAATGCAATGTCAAAAATTATATTCTTCTCTCCCACCCCAGCGCTATACCCACTTAAAATGTGGAAAGTAAACCTCCATGATTATCTTGTATTATAATTACCATTCACGTCTTACATTACTTGGGTCTACCTTTTTCAACTCTTATTCATTCCTTTTTTCAATCAATTTCTCAGTATACTGAGAGGTTAGGTAATGGAAGCAATAATGGTAATACATGTGCTGCATATCAATGATGAAAAAATCATACTTCTTTGGAATAACGTTAAACATTCTTGCAGAAAACCCCATATCTTTTCATATCTAATACCTCAAGACTTCTTAAACCACTTGAATAACAATATACTATTTTGAACATCAGTACATACATTACTGAAATAGGGTATATCAAACATGCTTTTAAAAAATGACAATTAATCTTTATAGTGTGTAAAATATGATGGAAAAAATGCTGAAAAATTCAGTAATACTTACTCACTCTCCGTCTCAGCCACCGTGCATTTATACTGAGCTGTTGAAAATAAGCAGATGTCTGCAAACTGTCGAACTGAAAAACAAAGGCATTGGAATATTCTAGTCAATAATGTTTATTAATCAAAATCTGAAAACAAATAGCAAACTGTCACTGAGCAAATTATGACAAAGAATGATGGATTTTATGGAATATGTAAAATGTTAAAGCCTAATAGTTATTCAGCATTTCTTGGCACTATAAAGATGCATAAAAACTTTAAATATTACAGACATATATTTTGGCTTTTTCATTAAACTATGAATGCTCTTATGTTTTTCTTTTTAAAACTATTTGTTGTTTCCCACCTTAGCAAAGTAGAAGTAGAATAGGAGAGGAGAAATTCAATGCCTTCTGTTTGCAGGACATGTAAGATTTTTATGCTTTTATATCCAATTACCATTTTCATTAGTGGAATCTTATGTAATAAATTTCACTCTCCTCAGACATTTCAGTGCCAACTCATCCACTCTCTTCTTTTATTTTACACCATACAACATACCAAACTTTAACCTTTTTTTTCCACCATTCCTTGATGCACCCAGGACCTTTGCCTTCTCTCCCACCCTATGATTCACTTCAGCTCCCCAAATTTCCTCCCACCGTCACCTCCATTCCCAGGTATCTATAGCACTCCACTTCTTCTGGGTTCATCCTATTCAAACTTGGTCAAACCAACCTGTCTGTCTTCCTTGTTAAACCTAATTGCCTTTACTTCATTCACATTAACTCTCAACTTCATCCTTCTACAATGCACACTCATCAACTTAAGACACCAGCTTCTGCTGTGAATGATAAGCCCTGTTTCTGATTGTCTATAATGACAATTAAAGATGAATATGTACAAATGAGGCTTATGTTTATCTGTTCTTGACAATACCTTGCTAAGGCAGAAGTAATTGTAAATAAAGAAAAAAAAGAAGTAAAAGTATGAAATACAGTTTTATGAAGATAAGTCAGTGAGTTTGAAAGAATTCAAGCATTCAAATAGTGCTTTCTTGTGGATGCCGCAATGTGAAATTTAATTTATCAAATATATAATAAAAAATATTTGTGGCAAAGTGCAGGGGCTTTAAGAAAACAAAAAGAGAAAGTATGATCATCAGGTTCAATGGAAGGAGTAATGCATACCACATTACAGTGTACCAAACAGACATAGTCATACTAGTCATACTATTGTAAGATATGTATTCTTGTTGAGAGGGATGTTTCAAGTAAAAGGAAAGAAATAATAAAGATAATATACAGAGGTATAAGTTTGTTGAGTATTCCTGGTAAATTATATGGGAGGGTATTGATTGAGAGGGTGAAGGCATGTACAAGCTCAGATTGGGGAAGAGCAGTGTGGTTTCAGAAGTGGTAGAGGATGTGTGGATCAGGTGTTTGCTTTGAAGAATGTATGTGAGAAATACTTAGAAAAGCAAATGGATTTGTATGTAGCATTTATGGATCTGGAGAAGGCATATGATAGAGTTGACAGAGATGCTCTGTGGAAGGTATTAAGAATATATGGTGTGGGAGGCAAGTTGTTAGAGGCAGTGAAAAGTTTGTATCGAGGATGTAAGGCATGTGTACGTGTAGGAAGAGAGGAAAGTGATTGGTTCTCAGTGAATGTAGGTTTGCGGCAGGGGTGTGTGATGTCTCCATGGTTGTTTAATTTGTTTATGGATGGGGTTGTTAGGGAGGTGAATGCAAGAGTTTTGGAAAGAGGGGCAAGTATGAAGTCTGTTGGGGATGAGAGAGCTTGGGAAGTGAGTCAGTTGTTGTTCGCTGATGATACAGCGCTGGTGGCTGATTCATGTGAGAAACTGCAGAAGCTGGTGACTGAGCTTGGTAAAGTGTGTGAAAGAAGAAAGTTAAGAGTAAATGTGAATAAGAGCAAGGTTATTAGGTACAGTAGGGTTGAGGGTCAAGTCAATTGGGAGGTAAGTTTGAATGGAGAAAAACTGGAGGAAGTAAAGTGTTTTAGATATCTGGGAGTGGATCTGGCAACGGATGGAACCATGGAAGCGGAAGTGAATCATAGGGTGGGGGAGGGGGCGAAAATCCTGGGAGCCTTGAAGAATGTGTGGAAGTCGAGAACATTATCTCAGAAAGCAAAAATGGGTATGTTTGAAGGAATAGTG
This sequence comes from Panulirus ornatus, assembly GCF_036320965.1. Lineage (NCBI taxonomy): Eukaryota > Metazoa > Arthropoda > Malacostraca > Decapoda > Palinuridae > Panulirus > Panulirus ornatus. The sequence goes on along the minus strand of NC_092251.1, from coordinate 6,997,559 downwards.
GTTCCAACAATGTTGTATGGTTGCGAGGCGTGGGCTATGGATAGAGTTGTGCGCAGGAGAGTGGATGTGCTGGAAATGAGATGTTTGAGGACAATGTGTGGTGTGAGGTGGTTTGATCGAGTAAATAACGTAAGGGTAAGAGAGATGTGTGGAAAAAAAAAGAGCGTGGTTGAGAGAGCAGAAGAGGGTGTTTTGAAATGGTTTGGGCACATGGAGAGAATGAGTGAGGAAAGATTGACCAAGAGGATATATGTGTCAGAGGTGGAGGGGACGAAGAGAAGTGGGAGACCAAATTGGAGGTGGAAAGATGGAGTGAAAAAGATTTTGAGAGATCGGGGCCTGAACATGCAGGAGGGTGAAAGGCGGGCAAGGAATAGAGTGAATTGGATCGATGTGGTATACCGGGGTTGACGTGCTGTCAGTGGATTGAATCAGGGCATGTGAAGCGTCTGGGGTAAACCATGGAATGTTGTGTGGGGCCTGGATGTGGAAAGGGAGCTGTGGTTTCGGGCATTATTGCGTGACAGCTGGAGACTGAGTGTGAACGAATGGGGCCTTTGTTGTCTTTTCCTAGTGCTACCTTGCACACATGAGGGGAGAGGGGGATGGTATTCCATGTGTGGCGAGGTGGCGATGGGAATGAATAAAGGCAGGCAGTGTGAATTGTGTGCATGGGTATATATGTATGTGTCTGTGTGTGTATATATATGTGTACATTGAGATGTATAGGTATGTATATTTGCGTGTGTGGGCGTGTGTGTGTGTACATTGTGTATGGCAGTGGGTTGTGCCATTTCTTTCGTCTGTTTCCTTGCGCTACCTCACAAACGCGGGAAACAGCGACAAAGCCTTTCACCCTACTGCATGTTCAGGCCCCAATCACTCAAAATCTTTTTCACTCCATCTTTCCACCTCCAATTTGGTCTACCACTTCTCCTCGTTCCCTCCACCTCCGACACATATATCCTCCTGGTCCATCTTTCGTCACTCATTCTCTCCAGGTGACCAAACCATTTCAAAACACCCTCTTCTGCTCTCTCAACCACACTCTTTTTATTTCCACACATCTCTCTTACCATTACATTACTTACTCGATCAAACCACCTCACACCACATATTGTCCTCAAACATCTAATTTCCAACCTATCCACCCTCCTATGCACAACTCTATCCATAGCCCACGCCCCGCAGCCATACAACATTGTTGGAACCACTATTCCTTCAAACATACCCATTTTTGCTTTCCGAGATAATGTTCTCAACTTCCAAACATTCTTCAAGGCTCCCAGAATTTTCGCCCCCTCCCGAACCCTATGATTCACTTCCACTTCCATGGTTCCATCCGCTGCCAAATCCACTCCCAGATATCTAAAACACTCTACTTCCTCCAGTTTTTCTCCATTCAAACTTACCTCCCAACTGACTTGACCCTCAACCCTACTGTACCTAATAACCTTGCTCTTATTCACATTTACTCTTAACTTTCTTCTTTAACACACTTTACCAAACTCAGTCACCAGCTTCTGCAGTTTCTCACATGAATCAGCCACCAGCGCTGTATCATCAGCGAATAACAACTGACTCACTTCCCAAGCTCTCTCATCCACAACAGATTGCATACTTGCCCCTCTCTCCAAAACTCTTGCATTCACCTCCCTAACAACCCCATCCATAAACAAATCAAACAACCATGGAGACATCACACACCCCTGCCGCAAACCTACATTCACTGAGAACCAATCACTTTCCTCTCTTCCTACACGTACACATGCCTTACATCCTCCATAAAAACTTTTCACTGCTTCTAACAACTTGCCTCCCACACCATATATTCTTAATACCTTCCACAGAGCATCCCTATCAACTCTTATCATATACCTTCTCCAGATCCATAAATGCTACATACAAATGCATTCGATTTTCTAAGTATTTCTCACATACATTCTTCAAGGCAAACGCCTGATCCACACACCCTCTACCACTTCTGAAACCACACTGCTCTTCCCCAATCTGATGCTCTGTACATGCCTTCACCCTCTCAATCAATACCCTCCCATATAATTTACCATGAATACTCAACAAACTTATACCTCTGTAATTTGAGCACTCACTCTTATCCCCTTTTATATATATATATATATATATATATATATATATATATATCCCTGGGGACAGGGGAGAAAGAATACTTCCCCGTATTCCCTGCATGTCGTAGAAGGCGACTAAAAGGGGAGGGAGTGGGTGGCTGGAAATCCTCCCCTCTCTTGTTTTCTTTTAATTTTCCAAAAGAAGGAACAGAGAAGGGGGTCAGGTGAGGATATTCCCTCTAAGGCCCAGTTCTCTGTTCTTAACGCTACCTCGCTAACGTGGGAAATGGCAAATAGTATGAAAAAAAAAATATATATATATATATATATATATATATATATATATATATATATATATATATATATATATATATATATGCAAAATATATCTATGGCTAAATTCCACAACTTTCTTTACAAGTAAAACACATGCTTGGCACCCAATACACAGATGAGTGACTGTGTCTATCAGAGCAACAAAATTTATCAAACAATTTACTAATTGTAAGCTTGGCACATAATCACAGCAACTAAGAGGTTTCTTAACACAAGTTAGACAAAAAATTACTTCACTTATGCTATACAATCCTTTAATTTTGCATTTTTTTCTTATTACATCCATTATGAAAATGTCTAACTGCAAACTAGTGCATTTAACCCTTAAAAGGCTACAAGCTTATATTTACATATTTCCTTGGGCTACAAATGTACATCTATGTTTCAAGTTCACGCCTCTCAATATGTGCCAAAACAGATGTAGCTACCATGTAATGAGGGTGATGAATTCTCATTTGAAAATATATCTACCATCAACTAATGCATAAAAAAAAGACCTTGGCAACACATATGTGGCAGTAGAAGTTAACCTTCACCCTCCTAAGCTAATTCCATGATCTATAACACTCAACGCCGTGTGGAACAGTGACTAGATATGTTTGGATGTTTCATCTCTTTTTGCTGTTTTTTCCTATCAAATCTTTTATTTCATGACAAAAATCAAGTGTTCACAAAATCAGCTTGTAGGAGGACTAAAAGATCTAATGTAGCCCATGCTAAAAAAGGTAAGTTTGGAATTTTTTCTTTTAATATTTTTTCCATCAACCTTTAACTAATACAAAAAGTGTCTGTGAGAAGGTTTTTGTAAAACTAATTGACAATCAGGTGTGTTTGCATTTTTTTTGTGTGTGTTTATGTTTTTACTCTTTTCCTCCATCATATATTTTACAAACAGCCTGGGAATGGGTTCAAGTAAAACTAATGTAGCCCTTTAAGGGTTAATTAGATATAATAAAGTCAGTAAGTTACAACTGCATGCTTGTGAACATCATGAACTTGCAGTACTAACCCATTACTAAATGCTTAGACTACTGACAATGTTCTAACTACAGCCACACCATGTTAGTATTAGTTCAAGCAACTCCATGGGAAGAATAACATTAATTCTCTATTTAGATGGACATAATACCTTCACACTACTTAGAATCTACCATTATACTGTAATGACTAAATAGAAACATGTTATTATTATCCATTTAATGTAGAAATATTTCATCATAAAACAATATCAATAACAGTCCTTACTAGGAAATATAATCTCTGAAAGTATAAAAAAGGGGTAACAAGCAAACAAAAATAACTGGAATATTCCACGCAATGGCTGTGTGGGAAAAAAAATGAGGAAAAATGCTTAGAATAATGAATAATCCAACTACAAATAAGTAATCAGTCCTTATAAATGTACTTGTGCATGTTTGAGAAGACAAAAAATAACATACAGAATACTGACTGATGATAAATACAAAGGCAGATACATATATACCTATGACAAAATATAAAGACATAAAATATTTGAATTGAAAAAAATAAATACATAAAAAGGACAAGTGGAATTATACTACGGTGTATGGAATTGAATGTGACTTAGCAAACTTAAAAATTATGGTGAAAGTACAGAAGACTGCTGGAAGTGGGAGAATAGGAACACAATAAATTGTCTGACAAGCAAAGTATGGATTTGTTTCATGTTTTCAGTACATTTAATATAATGATGCATGTAGAAAGACGATGCTGTGTATGCAAATTATATTTAAGTTCTAATGTCTGAAAGATATAGGCAGTCATATCAGTTTAAAATGGAAAGAACTTGAATTAACTTAGCAATTTATGAAAATATATAAAGGAGCTACTCAATAAAAAACATATGTAGATGGGAACATTATGCCAGGTGCTCAGAGCTCTCTGTTAAATGTGCAGATATTGAGCATAAATTGTACTACGCCCATATGATAAAATAATCATTCCAAATCTGTCATCTGGATACAAACCTAATTTTCATAGGCAATGATAAAATATGGACTCAGCAAGAATAACCTGAGTGTCTTACTGTTAATCTATCTATTCATCTATCTCTGTCTCTGATGCCAATTCTCTTTTTAATTTTTCCAAAAGAGAGAATAGAGAAGGGGGCCAAGTGAGGATACTCCCTCTAAGGCTCAGTCTTAACGCTACCTTGCTTATGCGGGAAATGGCAAATATGTATGAAAAATTTTCCATATATACATATTCTATACTTAATCGCTGTTTCCCACATCAGACAGGTAGCACCAAGAAACACACTCATATGCACATATATATACATAAACACCCATACATGAACACATACATACCTAAATATACATACATATACACAGAAATACTCATAAAGACACATGTACACATTCATTCTTGCTTGCCTTCATCCATTCCCAGTGCTACCCCACCACACAGGAAACAGCATCGCTACTCCCTACTTCAGCAAAGTAGTGCCAAGAAAACAAGACAAAAAAGGCCACATTCGTTCACACTCAGTCTTTAGCTGTCATGTGCAATGCACTGAAACCACAGATACCTATCCAAATCCAGTTGTTTTCAGCACATACGTTAATTAAGAAAAAAATGTAAAAAAATCTGCCACCTGTGATTCTTATGGCATCTGGACAACATGAAGAACTTCAAAAAATGAGTCAAAACTGAAAAATTAACAGAAGGGAAAAGACGCAGGGGAGAAAATGACTGAGTCTGACAGACTTATTTCTGAGGCTTATCTGAGCAAGTTACGACATATACTCACAGTAAAAAAAAAAGTATCTTACCAATTTTTGTTTGAAATATGATACCACAGATGAAAGATTTTGAGAAATGCCCAACAGTCTGGCCTCACAGTGGTAGCCAGCTTTTATAACATTGTAAGATATCAACTGCAAATGGGAAGTGAGTCAGTTGTTGTTCGCTGATGATACAGCGCTGGTGGCTGATTCATGTGAGAAACTGCAGAAGCTGGTGACTGAGTTTGGTAAAGTGTGTGGAAGAAGAAAGTTAAGAGTAAATGTGAATAAGAGCAAGGTTATTAGGTACAGTAGGGTTGAGGGTCAAGTCAATTGGGAGGTGAGTTTGAATGGAGAAAAACTGGAGGAAGTGAAGTGTTTTAGATATCTGGGAGTGGATCTGTCAGCGGATGGAACCATGGAAGCGGAAGTGGATCATAGGGTGGGGGAGGGGGCGAAAATTTTGGGAGCCTTGAAAAATGTGTGGAAGTCGAGAACATTATCTCGGAAAGCAAAAATGGGTATGTTTGAAGGAATAGTGGTTCCAACAATGTTGTATGGTTGCGAGGCGTGGGCTATGGATAGAGTTGTGCGCAGGAGGATGGATGTGCTGGAAATGAGATGTTTGAGGACAATGTGTGGTGTGAGGTGGTTTGATCGAGTAAGTAACGTAAGGGTAAGAGAGATGTGTGGAAATAAAAAGAGCGTGGTTGAGAGAGCAGAAGAGGGTGTTTTGAAATGGTTTGGGCACATGGAGAGAATGAGTGAGGAAAGATTGACCAAGAGGATATATGTGTCGGAGGTGGAGGGAACGAGGAGAAGAGGGAGGCCAAATTGGAGGTGGAAAGATGGAGTGAAAAAGATTTTGTGTGATCGGGGCCTGAACATGCAGGAGGGTGAAAGGAGGGCAAGAAATAGAGTGAATTGGAGCGATGTGGTATACAGGGGTTGACGTGCTGTCAGTGGATTGAATCAAGGCATGTGAAGCGTCTGGGGTAAACCATGGAAAGCTGTGTAGGTATGTATATTTGCGTGTGTGGACGTGTGTATGTACGTGTGTATGGGGGTTGGGCCATTTCTTTCGTCTGTTTCCTTGCGCTACCTCGCAAACGCGGGAGACAGCGACAAAGTATAAAAAAAAAAAAAAAAAAAAAAAAATCAACTGCAAGCTACATTTCCTGTCATTTTCCATAATAAATGTTATACTGATTTCATATTTCAATGGAAACAGATGTAAAGTGGGGACTACCATTAGGGTGGTTGAAAGTAATACTACAGATACCTATAAGAATAGACTTTATAAATATTTTGCATCAAGTCCATGACTTATATTATTTGCACCTCCTCAGTCACTCTAACAATTTGCTGGTTATTTTCTCTGAATTATCTGTATGCCTTCCAACTTTTCCCACACTAATCTGTAAATTTCTATCTTCCACTAACACAAACAGCCTTAATAGGACCTAATGGTCTTTTGCTGTTTGAATTCCTCTATATACCATAATCATAAAGATATCTGTCTTACATTCATGCTTACCAACCCTTCTCAGACAGCACAGGTCGTATCGATCATTTTGAAATTAATCAGACCCATCTAAGAAGACACTTTTTAACATCTCTACAGGAGACTTCCACCCAGGTTTTATTTCTGACTAAGAGCAATCTACAAAATTATGTTGAAACAATATTACAATGATCACTTTTGCTACAAATGATAAAAAACTGGTAGCAGCATTTTTTCATAGATGTTTGCCATTTCCTATCACAATGTTTTAGTGGGAAACTGAAGCAGTCTTTCATATGCATTTGTATATGAAGTTACATGACCATAAATAAAACAGTGCCTGAGAACTGAACTTGAATATGAAACTTCACCTGAGTCACTAAGAATGGTCTCCCTCTACTTCATAGACACAAACTATGAATGACAAACCACAAACATACAATCTGCAATGAAAGAATTAATGAGGTCTCCTTTCACTTTTCCTTAAATTTAGCCCCCTTACCAAGTTTTGTACACTTCACTCCTATGAAAAAGAGAAAAACTATTCTACTACCTTTCATGATCCATGTCTGTATCTGTGTGCATATCCACACCTTGGGTAAGTTCAGTTCTAGTTACCATTCAATGTACAGTGATGTAACTTCATTTACATATCAGTGTTTCACCAAAAGTAGGTCACATGAGATGTATATTGCACATCACAGTGTGAACTTTGTATTCAGATATTATGTTTTTTCCCTAAGTATAAATTGCCAAACTATTTATATAGATTTTTCCATATTCTTCCATATACTTGATCATCATCTCCCTGGAAATCCACAAAACAATTATCCTCACGCATCCTCCTGGATCTGGTTTCATTTCTATCATTCAATAACATAATCTAAGTTTTTCAGCTCAACAACAACAGAATTCTAAACACCTGAGTGGGGTTGTGTAAATTTTCACAGGCCTCACTTCCAAGATCAAATTGCTTTGGCAGTCTTATTGTTCTTAGCTTTTCACCCTCGTCTAATACTATCTTTGCTTCGAAGCTGCAGTTTGCCTAATGCTGCAATGTTTACACAAGCCAATTGTTGATCTGTTTTGAGATTTCATAAACCTAATCACTTTTTTTGGCATTCAATGTTCTGGTTCATTTGTGAAGTAACAGGAAAACTTGTGATGTGTGGAGGTACCTTGGTATGAGGTTGAAAATACTGTAATCAAATGTCACACATATATGTTATTAGCTAACTGAGAATGCCAGCTATCAACCAGCAGACCTATTTCTGTAGTCATTTGTTTAAAACTGTTGTATCCTTCTAAGGTATATACTGATGACAAAACTCATTCCCTTACTACTTTGCTTTCCCAATCTCCTCAAACCTAATAATTCTCTAACACTAAATGATATCTAATGGTCTGGAACTCTAAACTTCAGAGTTACAAAACTTTCCCATACAGAGAAAATAAAAGATAAGCAGGGATACATCACTCCTTTCCTTCAAAATCTCTCGTGATACTTTGATTTACTTCTAAAGGCTCACCAGAATTTCCTTTCTGTACAGTATTGCCTTTCCCACATATCCTGATAGCTCTAATGCAATGTCAAAAATTATATTCTTCTACAGTAATACCATAAAATGTGAAAGTAAACCTCCATGATTATCTTTGGTATTATCAAATTACCATTCACGTCTTACATTACTTGGGTCTACCTTTTTCAACTCTTATTCATTCCTTTTTTCAATCAATTTCTCAGTATACTGAGAAGGTTAGGTAATGGAAGCAATAATGGTAATACATGTGCTGCATATCAATGATGAAAAAATCATACTTCTTTGGAATAACGTTAAACATTCTTGCAGAAAACCCCATATCTTTTCATATCTAATACCTCAAGACTTCTTAAACCACTTGAATAACAATATACTATTTTGAACATCAGTACATACATTACTGAAATAGGGTATATCAAACATGCTTTAAAAAATGACAATTAATCTTTATAGTGTGTAAAATATGATGGAAAAATGCTGAAAAATTCAGTAATACTTACTCACTCTCCGTCTCAGCCACCGTGCATTTATACTGAGCTGTTGAAAATAAGCAGATGTCTGCAAACTGTCGAACTGAAAAACAAAGGCATTGGAATATTCTAGTCAATAATGTTTATTAATCAAAATCTGAAAACAAATAGCAAACTGTCACTGAGCAAATTATGACAAAGAATGATGGATTTTATGGAATATGTAAAATGTTAAAGCCTAATAGTTATTCAGCATTTCTTGGCACTATAAAGATGCATAAAAACTTTAAATATTTACAGACATATATTTTGGCTTTCATTAAACTATTAATGCTCTTAAGTTTTTCTTTTTAAAACCTATTTGTTGTTTCCCACCTTAGCAAAGTAGAATCAGGAGTGGAGAAATTAATGCCTTCTGTTTGCAGGACATGTAAGATTTTTATGCTTTTATATCCAATTACCATTTTCATTAGTGGAATCTTATGTAATAAATTTCACTCTCCTCAGACATTTCAGTGCCAACTCATCCACTCTCTTCTTTTATTTTACCCATACAACATACCAAACTTTAACCTTTTTTTCCACACATTCCTTGATGCACCCAGGACCTTTGCCTTCTCTCCCACCCTATGATTCACTTCAGCTCCCCAAATTTCCTCCACCGTCACCTCCATTCCCAGGTATCTATAGCACTCCACTTCTTCTGGGTTCATCCTATTCAAACTTGGTCAAACCAACCTGTCTGGCTTCCTTGTTAAACCTAATTGCCTTAACTTCATTCACATTAACTCTCAACTTCATCCTTCTACAATGCACACTCATCAACTTAAGACACCAGCTTCTGCTGTGAATGATAAGCCCTGTTTCTGATGTACTATACATGACAATTAAAGATGAATATGTACAAATGAGGCTTATGTTTATCTGTTCTTGACAATACCTTGCTAAGGCAGAAGTAATTGTAAATAAAGAAAAAAAAGAAGTAAAAGTATGAAATACAGTTTTATGAAGATAAGTCAGTGAGTTTGAAAGAATTCAAGCATTCAAATAGTGCTTTCCTTGTGGATGCCAGCAATGTGAATTAATTATCAAAATATAATAAAAAATATTTGTGGCAAAGTGCAGGGGCTTTAAGAAAACAAAAAGAGAAAGTATGATCATCAGGTTCAATGGATGGAGTAATGCATACCACATTACAGTGTACCAAACAGACATAGTCATACTAGTCATACTATTGTAAGATATGTATTCTCTGAGAGAGGGATGTTCAAGTAAAAGGAAAGAAATAATAAAGATAATATACAGAGGTATAAGTTTGTTGAGTATTCCTGGTAAATTATATGGGAGGGTATTGATTGAGAGGGTGAAGGCATGTACAGAGCATCAGATTGGGGAAGAGCAGTGCGGTTTCAGAAGTGGTAGAGGATGTGTGGATCAGGTGTTTGCTTTGAAGAATGTATGTGAGAAATACTTAGAAAAGCAAATGGATTTGTATGTAGCATTTATGGATCTGGAGAAGGCATATGATAGAGTTGATAGAGATGCTCTGTGGAAGGTATTAAGAATATATGGTGTGGGAGGCGAGTTGTTAGAAGCAGTGAAAAGTTTTTATCGAGGATGTAAGGCATGTGTATGTGTAGGAAGAGAGGAAAGTGATTGGTTCTCAGTGAATGTAGGTTTGCGGCAGGGGTGTGTGATGTCTCCATGGTTGTTTAATTTGTTTATGGATGGGGTTGTTAGGGAGGTAAATGCAAGAGTCCTGGAAAGAGGGGCAAGTATGAAGTCTGTTGGGGATGAGAGAGCTTGGGAAGTGAGTCAGTTGTTGTTCGCTGATGATACAGCGCTGGTGGCTGATTCATGTGAGAAACTGCAGAAGCTGGTGACTGAGTTTGGTAAAGTGTGTGGAAGAAGAAAGTTAAGAGTAAATGTGAATAAGAGCAAGGTTATTAGGTACAGTAGGGGTGAGGGTCAAGTCAATTGGGAGGTGAGTTTGAATGGAGAAAAACTGGAGGAAGTGAAGTGTTTTAGATATCTGGGAGTGGATCTGTCAGCGGATGGAACCATGGAAGCGGAAGTGGATCATAGGGTGGGGGAGGGGGCGAAAATTTTGGGAGCCTTGAAAAATGTGTGGAAGTCGAGAACATTATCTCGGAAAGCAAAAATGGGTATGTTTGAAGGAATAGTGGTTCCAACAATGTTGTATGGTTGCGAGGCGTGGGCTATGGATAGAGATGTGCGCAGGAGGATGGATGTGCTGGAAATGAGATGTTTGAGGACAATGTGTGGTGTGAGGTGGTTTGATCGAGTAAGTAACGTAAGGGTAAGAGAGATGTGTGGAAATAAAAAGAGCGTGGTTGAGAGAGCAGAAGAGGGTGTTTTGAAATGGTTTGGGCACATGGAGAGAATGAGTGAGGAAAGATTGACCAAGAGGATATATGTGTCGGAGGTGGAGGGAACGAGGAGAAGAGGGAGACCAAATTGGAGGTGGAAAGATGGAGTGAAAAAGATTTTGTGTGATCGGGGCCTGAACATGCAGGAGGGTGAAAGGAGGGCAAGGAATAGAGTGAATTGGAGCGATGTGGTATACAGGGGTTGACGTGCTGTCAGTGGATTGAATCAAGGCATGTGAAGCGTCTGGGGTAAACCATGGAAAGCTGTGTAGGTATGTATATTTGCGTGTGTGGACGTGTGTATGTACATGTGTATGGGGGGGGGTTGGGCCATTTCTTTCGTCTGTTTCCTTGCGCTACCTCGCAAACGCGGGAGACAGCGACAAAGTATAAAAAAAAAAAAAAAAAAAAAAGTACAGCAATGTGTGGGTTTTTTTTTTTTTTTTTTTTTTTTTTTTTTTTGTCGCTGTCTCCCGCGTTTGCGAGGTAGCGCAAGGAAACAGACGAAAGAAATGGCCCAACCCACCCCCATACACATGTATATACATACGTCCACATACGCAAATATACATACCTACACAGCTTTCCATGGTTTACCCCAGACGCTTCACATGCCCTGATTCAATCCACTGACAGCACGTCAACCCCGGTATACCACATCGCTCCAATTCACTCTATTCCTTGCCCTCCTTTCACCCTCCTGCATGTTCAGGCCCCGATCACACAAAATCTTTTTCACTCCATCTTTCCACCTCCAATTTGGTCTCCCTCTTCTCCTCGTTCCCTCCACCTCCGACACATATATCCTCTTGGTCAATCTTTCCTCACTCATTCTCTCCATGTGCCCAAACCATTTCAAAACACCCTCTTCTGCTCTCTCAACCACGCTCTTTTTATTTCCACACATCTCTCTTACCCTTACGTTACTTACTCGATCAAACCACCTCACACCACACATTGTCCTCAAACATCTCATTTCCAGCACATCCATCCTCCTGCGCACCACTCTATCCATAGCCCACGCCTCGCAACCATACAACATTGTTGGAACCACTATTCCTTCAAACATACCCATTTTTGCTTTCCGAGATAATGTTCTCGACTTCCACACATTCTTCAAGGCTCCCAGAATTTTCGCCCCCCTCCCCCATCCTATGATCCACTTCCGCTTCCATGGTTCCATCCGCTGCCAGATCCACTCCCAGATATCTAAAACACTTTACTTCCTCCAGTTTTTCTCCATTCAAACTCACCTCCCAATTGACTTGACCCTCAACCCTACTGTACCTAATAACCTTGCTCTTATTCACATTTACTCTTAACTTTCTTCTTTCACACACTTTACCAAACTCAGTCACCAGCTTCTGCAGTTTCTCACATGAATCAGCCACCAGCGCTGTATCATCAGCAAACAACAACTGACTCACTTCCCAAGCTCTCTCATCCCCAACAGACTTCATACTTGCCCCTCTTTCCAAAACTCTTGCATTCACCTCCCTAACAACCCCATCCATAAACAAATTAAACAACCATGGAGACATCACACATCCCTGCCGCAAACCTACATTCACTGAGAACCAATCACTTTCCTCTCTTCCTACACGTACACATGCCTTACATCCTCGATAAAAACTTTTCACTGCTTCTAACAACTTGCCTCCCACACCATATATTCTTAATACCTTCCACAGAGCATCTCTATCAACTCTATCATATGCCTTCTCCAGATCCATAAATGCTACATACAAATCCATTTGCTTTTCTAAGTATTTCTCACATACATTCTTCAAAGCAAACACCTGATCCACACATCCTCTACCACTTCTGAAACCACACTGCTCTTCCCCAATCTGATGCTCTGTACATGCCTTCACCCTCTCAATCAATACCCTCCCATATAATTTACCAGGAATACTCAACAAACTTATACCTCTGTAATTTGAGCACTCACTCTTATCCCCTTTGCCTTTGTACAATGGCACTATGCACGCATTCCGCCAATCCTCAGGCACCTCACCATGAGTCATACATACATTAAATAACCTTACCAACCAGTCAACAATACAGTCACCCCCTTTTTTAATAAATTCCACTGCAGTTAACAAAGTAAAAGAGAAATATGATTAAGATATGAGGAAATAGAGACGATAAGTGAAAAGAGCATAACTCATGGATGGCATGTGAACCATTTGAAAGGAGGCAGACATAAAAGAGGGTTAAGTTATAAAAGAAGGACATGGTAAAAAGTATATATGAAAGGATCATAAGAAATGTGTCTTGATTGCTCTGCTGAGGTTAAATAGGAGCTAACCAGCTGTATAAATTCTATGGACAATACAAAATAAAAACAGCAGCCTAAAGTCAAGCATTTAGCTCTTAGTGTGTTCTTTACAGCAACAGATATATACCTCACTTACTTGATACTTTTATTTTCTTGACACTTTTATTTGAATTATTCTGTATATGGACATTGACTGCGACAGTTTCTCCATGATAATATAACTGAAAAGGAAAAGCACAGTAAAGATATCAGATGACAAGGAGTTGCAGATTATCAATGTTGCTTTGAAATATTACATGAGTTTGTTTCAAATGAATAGCAGAAGGCTACCAGTTTCTGAAAAATACTCTGAATTACCTCTTTATCTAAAGATGCTTCAAGATGTAATTTGTTTGGAGACATCATGAACTCCTTGCTAACCTCAACACTTGGCTGGTCTCCCTGTTTCATGGGGGCATACATTACTTTCCTGATTGCCAGTCGCACCGAATTCCTGCAAAATAATAACGTGTAATTGCAAATATCAGAAACACTTGAAGGAATAGTTCCGTCATATTCTTTACAATATAGTAATAAATTCATTTATTTTTTTGCTTATTGATGCCAGACTAATGTCAACAGAATATAACCTAGACATATTTGATGGAGCTATACCTACCGTTTATGAGGCTTGTCATCAACACTTTCCCCAACGTATGCCTTAAGCTCATAGTCAACCCCACAAGGTTTGCCCATATCCCCAGGTGCTGGCTGTAGTGTAACAGAGGCAGGGCAATGTGGGGGAAGCTCAAAGAAGAATGGAAATGCATTTGGTCCTAATTTCTTGATGAGACGCTCCTGGAGAAAAATTAAGCAAGGCTTAGTGTTGCTGATAATGAATTGGAATATCATTTTGAAAATCCTCTTAAACTATCATTTTCTATTTCCTCAAAGTTCAGAATGTCCCTTGTTCTGGATACAGTACATATAGCTATGAGATAGTTTAAAAACCTATTACATCATAAAAGATGTTCTTACTTTTTAAAAGTAAGTCTGGCATCTATTTTCTGTTTATTCAGTGCCTTCATGAAAAAGTATATATGCTTATGACGACTACACACTCACTATGTAAAATAGGGTAGGTACTTTAAATCCAATGAAAGGTACCAGAAATTTGTTACAATGACGACAAACTACTTTTGTATAACACTAATCCCAAAAACAACGTGGGGGTTTCCCGACAGAGGTCTATAGTGAAAGCATTAAATTCAAATAGGAATAAAGTCCCATCAGTAACTTTTGTTTTAGTTACTCAGCACAAGCTGTCGGTTCTGAATGATGAAATACCATTTGTCTTCAACAGACAGATCCCTATAAATATCTAAGAGAGCACCTGCTCAAGGAGGTTGGGGATTTGTTTGATCCCTTAAAAATGATGTGTATCCATGAGCATTTACCCTTTCCAGCCTTCACAGAACATATGAAGTCTGTGGTTGTTTGTTCACTAAGACTCAAACGCAATACAGAAACCTAACCAGGTCAAAATTAATCACAGCGTGAAGGCGACAAATCAAGTCACAATCAATCAATCACTAGCTGCTTTTTTTTTTACTTTTCTTGTAACTGTCACAAATTAAAAACAGGCTTATTCAAAGAGAAAAGAAGGGGAAAGAAGGAAAGTGAAAATAAATGCATGCTCTTAAGAGCTCCATTTACATTATAGAAATCGTTCATCACAAGTCAAAATCGATATTTCTGATCTACAGACAGATTTCTGTGAGCTTGAGATCATATCCACATTTAGGACAAGGTAATTAAACAAAAAAAAAAAAATGAATAAGTATACAAAGGACCTTCCTTTCATGACAATTGGGCTCAATACTGAAGCTCCATCCTCAACTGGTGCCATACTTAAAAACCTCACAAGAAGGATCAACGAGATCTAAATAGTTATTGTTAAAAACAGGTGTCTGTTGAATGCCAGAGGCCCCTTTTGCTAATTCTATCTAATGAGAGGTCCCTTAAGAAAGACATGGTAAAAACCACTTTCCTCACATCATGGGCTCTAACAGATAGCCCGCACTGTAAAATGAGTATCAATTTCTAGTTGGATCTGGATATTTTTCAAGCTGCTAAAGGTATGGAGCTTATATGACATAACAAATTGTTCTAAACAAGTTTTGTATGGTCAAGGAAATCTTAAAAGCACTGACTGAACATACAGCAGAATCTTCTAAAAGAGAAAGTTTCTGGAACTGTATTAAAATAAATCTTATTGATATACGTACTTAAATAGCCCATTTTTTGGAGGACACTTTGGGCTTGGAATTTATCCTACAAAGATGATCTTCAACCTCAATGCAGGTCCCAAAATTTGAATGGTGGAATGATGACTGCAAGGAAGGCATGTAAGGACAGGGATAAGTATAGGCTTATTTGCTGTGGCTACTCCCTTGATGGGAGTTCCCTTAGGAAATGGGCATTAGACATAGGTTAATAGATGTTTTACAGCAAGTCCTTGCTTTCACTATTTCAATAAAACAGGTGCCTTTGAAAGCATGACAGTACTGCTTCTTTTGAAAGTTGCTGTATGCCAGGACACATTCACCCATATGAAAGAATATGAAAGAATTCATCCCAATTCAGCAGAAATGGAGTGTGCACTCATGCACATGCCACTCATTCTGTATGTTTTTACAATCATGACAGATGGTATTACAGTTCTGATGGAAGCTATATGCACTAACTGAAAATATACAATTGTAACATGAGCCTTCAGACTTATCACTTGTGATGTGCTTAGTTATAGCATGCTGATTGTGTAACACTGGGTTACTCACTTACACTGGAGATATGGAACTCTGTGCTTGCAACCATGTAGCGCATGGTAAGGCATTTCTAAGTCTTTCATCACTTCATAGGTGTTATGTGCATTCTAAACCTTTTAAGGGCTATTTTACCAAAAGTAGGATTCTGATCTGTCAATTTCCTCGAGCTGCATTTTTTTTTTTCATTATGACTGCCACCACACTGAAAGGTTTAACCATTTCATTGTGCATTCATTCTGATCACACACCCTTAGTGCATATTCCTCTAAAATGATACTCCCCTTGCGGGGAAAAATCAAATCACCCCCTACACATCATCTCCATTCTATACATCACTGAAGAACATACCCAAAACTCAGTATACTTTGCTGTATACTGGTGTGGGAATGTAGTGGGTGAACAGGATTGGCCCTGGCTGGTGGCACAGATCCTCCTTATCTATGATAATTATGAGTTTTTTCTAGGTGTGATTTCATTCTACATACACCTAAACACATTGCACACTAACTGTTTTACACTAGCTATGATTTCATAAATCCCTTCTGCATCATTCAGATATTTTCAAATACTAAACAAATATTTCATAAGCATTATTTTTATGTTTACATATCAATTAGACAGAAAATTGCATACTTTAGTATATGTAAAAACATGATATTCATCAAAAAACTAAATAATCATAAAACAAATTCTTTCCTTTATTGTGAAAAGTCTACAACAGTCTACACATAAATGTGACTTCCTGTCATGAAGGGATGGTTACCTTCTCTTTGATGATTTTTGGGTGATTGTGACTTGTCAGGTTGCTTGAGACTTCTATAAAAAAGGTATGGAATCATACATCAGCTAGAGATTCATATGAAGGCACGAAGATTTAAAGCCACAAATGTGGTTCAGTACCACATACTATGTTCAACCACAAATGGGATTCAGTACCACATAATAAATCCAACCACAAATATGGTTCAGCATCATGAAAAAGTTTACAGAGATTTTGCCATGGAAAGAAGCTTGACTAAGAGGAATCCCAACATCCTCTATCACTGGTGAAGAAAAGCTGTCAGGGTAAGGACTCAATCTAATGAACAGGGAAGTAAAAGAAAGTCCTTGCAAAGAACCCCATATTCCTAAATAAAAGTATATCTATGAGACCAAAGCAGAATTAGTACAGTACATAAAAAAATATATCTCTTGGTATTCTAGTTAGTACATGCACTTCTGGGGTTTATTTCTATGTACTTATTTTAGCTTCTGTTCCACTGAAGCGCACACACTCTACATTCTTCTAAGATTTCCAAAGACTAAATCATGGTAAATATTTATAAGCTGCAAACTGTCAATCCACATTCATACTGATTGTAAATATGATACAGAGGAAATACAACATATATGATGAATTCAACAATGCCATGAGATTACAGAAAACTATACAGAGTGAATGTGAAGACTAGCCTGAAGGTTAACTTGTTACAGATCTACTAACACAAAATATGGACCATGACCACCAAAATAACCTAACAAAAAGTATTCTTAGTTCACTTTTACTTGTGGTAGATAAAGTTGAGTAATATGATGTCATATCCAATAAGTGAAGTTCAATATGCTTCCTCCAATGAACAACTGCAATGTCAGGATTTTTTGTTGTTTGAACTGAAAACAGAGTTTAACATACCTGCAATCTAGTTAGTGGCCTCTTCTTAGCAGGATCAAGGGGATATATTTGTTCTGAAGCTAGATACAAGTCTTTTCGAAATGTAAGGCCAAGAACATCTAAGTCTTCACGACCATAACGAAAAGCAGCTAACACATGGCCAAACACTTTTCTATCCTTTAAGTACTCTGGATCAATAAGAACTACTCCATCTGCAAAGGCAAATAAGTAAATGAATATACAATATAATGTAATGACAGTGCCAAAAAGATGTAATTTCTGTATAGACAAAACATGAAAAAATAACACATAACTAATAAAATAATTTCGTGCAAATTATATGAAAATACAGATCTCTTTTAACAAGGCAATTTTCGAGTTATAAAAAGTTGGCTTTTGGGAGTAAGAGATGGCCTAATTTCCACATAAATTCTAGCTTTTGTCAAATTTTAGAGTCTCAATCTAGCATTTAGGAGAGGTAAAGAGGCTATTCAACTAATTTTTACTAGTCCCATGATCTTCATACCTCAACTAAGACAGTAATTCTTTTACTAATACTGTACCAAAATTTTTTTTTGCTCTGCATACAGCTGAAACTCCAAGCAGGAAATCCAGCTATGAGTCTCTATACTCGTAGTAAGCTACATTTCAGTAGAATATCATATATAATATTGTCCAGACATTAAAGTATAGTGATTCTACTATCACTAACAGAACACCCACACCAGTACTCAGAAACTGATAATGTAAATAAATAGTGACATGAGTGATTCTGGTGGTTAGTGGGCGGTATTAACCCACCAAGAGTACCACCAGGAGTAAACCTGGAGTACTGTCATCAGTGGTCTTCTACCTTCACAGCTTGGGCTGAGTACAATCTGTTAAAAAGTTGTATGATAGTATGTAGAGAAAGTTCAAAAGATGGAGAGTCATTAATGCAGAACTACTTCCCCATTTTATAAAAATATGTAATTACACAAACATACACACACACTCACTTCAGTGACGTAGTGGTTAGTGTTGCTGATTGTGATCTACATGTGAACCTTGCCGGATTCATGTCTTTGGTATAGCAGTCAGCACACAACCAACACCAGCTGTTCATCCTCCTCTTAGGGCTAGTCATTACATGAGTGCATGGATTCGACTGGGATGTATGTGTGTGTGTGTGTGTATGAGTAAACATAACAGTAAAGACATGGTACATACACAAGGTTAAGGATTGGGCAACATTAGTGTAAAACTCTATCCCTATAATACACAAACAGTACTCACATACCCCGGCTTATGACTGAGTCTCATTTATCTATTAACCTCAATGGGGAGGATATCAACTGCTCTGTCTGGGAATCAAACACTCGCAATTCTATTATTTGCAACCTCTAATTTCAACAGAAATATACAACTAGGAAACTTAATGAGTCAAAATTCATAGGAAAACAAGTGGATTCTTTTTTATGTTCTTAGGTAATAAACAAAGTAAAGCCTACTGAATACGACACTTCATTATTACGTCACTAATGCCTGACTTATGTTCCCAAGTTCATTACACTGTCACGGTTCTTTGTGTTGCCATTATAGTCTATTTTTCACTTCACTTTTTTCAAGCAACAGAAACAGCAACCTTCATTCAGGAATTACACTGTAAAAGGATATTCTACTGCAAAGTCTGACTAGCTACACTGGTTTGTCAATAATAAAAAGTTTGATGCATTTCATTAACATCATTAATAAGATTTTGACAAACTGACATTCTATACTGCTACCTTCCCACACTTCATGAAGCACCAATACATTTGCAAATGATTTTTAAAGAACTTAACAAGAGTAGAAGTATAATGCAAGACTGAGAAAGGAATACTGACACAAATATTTATGAAATGAAAGGTTACCTCAATCAACCCTCTAAAGAACTTCATCTTTACAAGTACAGTCCCCCCAAATTAGCAAACAAACACAACTTACCTATTGGGTCTACATGTGTTATATGGTCGACAAAATCTCTTTTCCCCAGGTACACTGTGATTTTTCCATTTGGAGAACTCTTCTTAAATACTCTGAAAGAGAACACATTTATATGAAAACCAACCACAAGATTATGTTCATTTACATATGCCTAATTTACAAGGCACCATACAGAAAGAAGCATGATTACATTACCTACTCCACCTTACCTTGCTTTAAGGAAAAAGTTAATGGAAACAATACTTTACCACTTAAATTCTTCTATAATTTCAGGCTAAAACAGATCTTTGTGACTCACCCCATGATGGATTCGATGACTTTCTATGCCCCCGAGTCTAGTCTACCTGCCACCTAAGATAAAAACTTGTCACAGGTTCTAAACAGTTCCCTTTTTGGTAGCTGTTCATTCAAATTATTTCCAAAGAGATTTTGAACTACCCTGTTGTTTCCTAGCTATTTCCATCTTATGAGTGACAAGTTGAAAACCCCATGAAAGATTATACATATTTCATTTGGGACTGGTATTCCAAGGCAGTCAATGCAAAACTCTATATTTCTTATTTATTCAATAAATTCTTGTGGCCTTGCATTTGGTGGCTTATAGATTATTGCAATGACCAGGCAATGGTCTTCAATTATGACAGTTAACATATACTACATCAGTTATGAAAAAAATCTACAAACCAATACCTCAAAATGTTCTTCCAGCTGTTGAATCTGTTTAAGTTGAAATTTTGAATCCAAAGGTCACTGTTCAAGTGATCTTCAAACCTCTTTGGTCCAATACTGGACTATGTTTGACATTAAAGACATGTGACCAATTTCAATGGTGATAAGGAAAAAAGATAGAAACAACCCATATAGCAAAAAAAAAAAAAAAAAATCAACCATGTCTCTCTATTCCTCAATATGGTGACTAAATACAGACTAAATACTTATATTATCCCTCACCTGGTGCCCTGTCGTTTGCTGTTGTCGTCCATGGTGGCGGTGGCGTCTCATCGGCTGGTCCTCTCTGTTAAAACAAAAGCTTCCTTTTAATATGCAAGCCCCTGTGCAAAAAGGGTAATCAGATGTACTATCATTAATAAATGGTATAACAGTACTTAGAGTACTAAAATCTACTTACATAAATTAGATGTATCATCTTCCTAAAATTATCAAAATCAAGACATACTACAGTGACACAGGGAAGAAATGTAATACACATATAAATTAGATGTATCATCTTCCTAAAATTATCAAAATCATTATCAAGACACACTACAGAGTGACACAGGGGAGAAATGTAACACAAGGTATGACACTACATGGGGCAGGGTAGCATATTTTGAAGCTGGAAGAACAAGAAACACAAGATTTTGAGGTAGGAAACTGAGAGTACATCCATGCCCTCAGTCCCAGAACTGGACTCATGAAACTGTTTTCACAAAGAAATACAAAACACCTCTAGCACGAACACTAAATATCAACTAGAGAAAACCTGTGGATTCAAGCATCATTTCCAGCAATCACAAAATGACTTATCACCACACTCCACAAAGGTGGATGCAAAGCAGTCCCATAAAACTATCAACCAAGAGCATTAACATTATCAAATGCATGTTATGTCAGAAGTGAAGAATTCCTCAAAAGATCCAAAGATAAAGCAACCAAAAGCCATAACATGTAACTAAGCAAGAATCTGGTTAGAAATGAAGAAAGAAGTTACTTCCTTAGTATCAGAGTGGTTGATGAATAGAACAGGTTATAAAATTGTAAATGCTAAATGTCCATGAAAGATTAGAAAGCTGTACGACGGAAAAAGTTTGATAGATGGGGCGCTATGAGTGTACAACTCCTTTCCCTTACAGTACAGAGTTGAATATAATTAGATATTTACTATACTACAGATGAAGGCCCTTTTAGGGGCTCAGTAACACAGAGAAAGGAATGTGAAACACCAGGCTGGCATATAGTGATGTGAAATAACACATGGTAAGGCACAGGAGCACAATAACAAAAGGTAAAAACATGTAGGTATGAACATGGCAGGGATGAGGTATTGCATGATAAGAGTCACAGGGAACTGCAGCACAAATAAGAACATGGTGATGGGAAAAGTAATACATGGTAAGGATAAAGAATGAGACATACTATGCGGTTAGAATACACTGAGTGAAGTAACACATAGCAATGATACAGGGGTGAGGTAACACAAGATAAGGATACAGGAGTGAAGTAACACACTAAGGATACAAGGTTGCAGAGGACAATTTAAGAATACATGAAGTGTGGTAATACAAGGTAAGGATACAGAGGTGAATAACACAAGGTAAGGACACAGGGGTAAAGTATCATGGCAAGGATGCTAAGGTAACTCAACAGAGTAAGGGTACAGGGGTTAGGTAACATAAGGTAGGATACAGAGGTGAGGTTGTAATTGCTAGAGATACTGGGTTGAGGAACACATGGTAATGATATAGGGGTAAGGTAACAAACAGAAAGGATACAAGGAGTGAGGTAACACTTGGCAAGGATAGGGGGTGAGGTAAACAGTGTAATAAGGGGGTAACACATGGTAAGGATACCTGGGGTGAGGTAACACTTGGTAAGGATACAGGGGTGAGGTGACACACGGGAAGGACAGAAAAGTGAGGTAACACATGGTAAAAATGCATGAAGTGAGGTAACACATATTAGGGATACAGAGAGGTAACACACAGCAAGGATACAAGGGTGAGGTAACGCACAGTATGGACAGAGGGGTGAGGTAACACATGGTGAGGATACTGGGAGTGATGACGTTACTGAGGGACGCACCCAGGAAGAGCATTATGAACGTGTCCCACTTTGATGGATGCTCTCATCTCCGGCACTAGAGGCACTCCCTCCACCTTCCCCGGGGTCGCCCTCCACCCTCCGCACGCACATCCTTACCTTTTCTAGCTACCTGCACCATCCAGAGGCATTTTCTCTCCCTTCCCTAGCTTTCTCCCCATTCCAAACACATTACATCTACTTTAACTTCCCTGGCTCCCTCCACCCTCCAGCAGCATTCCCTCTAACTTCCTTGACTCTCCAATCCTCTCGTGGTACTTCTTCCAACCTGCTGTGACACTTCCTCTAAGTAATCTTCCTATTATGCCCATCATCGCGGATGCGCACACATACCCTAGCTTATCGATACCTCCTGGCATAATCGTGTGTGTGTGTGTGTGGGCACATATGGGTAAATAAATGGTACATATATAAAAGGTAAAGAAGACGTGGCAACATAGGTGTAAAACTCTTTCCCCGTGAAACACAAAAAGTAATCGCACACATAAATTCCCACATTCTTCCTAAGCCACTCTCTCGGGTAGAAACTTGTTCCCAGCAACTTACTTTTTTTTTTCAGGAGCTGGATAGGCGCCAGAGTATGTGGCTGGAACTCTGTCCTATAAATCAAATCTTATTCTCATCTAAACCCCTCCAGAGAGATAATAGACTGCTCCATCGGACAAGAGCTACTAAGCAGCTCCACTGCATGAGAGATAACACGCTACTTCACCAGATATGAAATGACAGGCTGCTCTACCGGGTGAGAGATAATGGGTTACTTCATCACACGAGATAATAGGCTGCGGCACTGGACGGGAGATAACAGACTGCTCCACCGAATTTTCAACATGCTCCAACGAACGAGATATGAACGAGAGATAATAGGCCGTTCCATCGAACAGGAGATAATAGGTTGCTCCAACGAACGGCGTAAGGTGTCCCCACCGACGGGAGATAATAGGCTGCCCCATCGAACGAGATAATAGGCTACTCCAAGATAACGGGCATCTCCATCGGCCGAGGATGTTGGTTAAACCAGCGTCACATATATAAGCAAATACTTAAACCAAATATTCCCCGAGTACCAACGCGTATCATCCGCTAATTGTGGGAGCCGAAGAGTCAAGGTATAATATAAGAAACGTCATACGATACCCTGCATTTTACCAGCATCAAAGAAATACCTGAATATTCATTTATCTGTTTATCTAGAGAAGATACCTGGAATGCTTAGTCTATGTGTACATCAGTTATCATGCAATGGACTGCATGTAACTTGACTGGTTACATTACACAAAAGTGTCAGGTTAGGCGACCGTTATAGTCTTAACTCAAAATTTTCTAAAACTTCTTGATATGGAATTGTTCTGTAGCTTCCAGCTCGAATTATTTGGTGGTAAGGTCAAACGAGATGCTTAGTGTACATCCACCAGACCAGCCTCACCGGATTTTCGGGGAAAAAAGAGAAAAGTAGAAAGCTTAGACTAATCGAAAAGTTATATGGCTGATACAAGCACTTCCTTTAATATGTGAGCCAGGGGCCATTACATCTAAAAATTTACATAACGCATAAAGCACTGAACCATAGTCTCATAACTAAGTCATTCACTTTATGCTCAGTTATTTCAAAGCAGCTGCCATGCAATGTGATTTCATTGATGAAGGTTAAAGTTGTTTAAGGGGGACTAGCACAAATGCAGTTTTGGTTTTATACGAATCAGCAGTAACAATCGAGGTGTACAACACGTCTTACAATTTGCATCCAATCACGTTAAAATTAATCTTCAGTTACCAAGGCTCCGGAGGTTCCTTCCCTCCACACTTTGGAACCACATGATGGCGATCCCGTGACTATATATATATATATATATATATATATATATATATATATATATATATATATAAGCTGTTTTCTCCTGTGATTTACTGCACTTTTCCATTACGCAAGCGATATTTTTGGCAGTACATACTATTTCGTGCGTAACCTAACCCACACTTAAAACGTTTATGTAAGAAAATTTCGATCGCGCTTTACAGTGCACAAATCATTTCGAATATTTAGCCGAGTCTTTCAAGCTTGTCTGGCCAATAGCAGCAATATTTTTTCACGCACTTTGCCATTGGCCGATTGGTTTCCTTGGCTACCTTCGCCCATGTCTTAACCTCCACTATCATCTCGTCAGCTTCGCGGTCTTGTTAATCAATTATATCCATCAAACACAAAAATCATACAACAACGTGTCTGGACCATAACAACTAGTTAATCCTTTGGCTCGTGGGTTTCATAAACACAAAACTAAACCTTTTCCAAAAGTTTCCATCCCTTTAAATTCCACATGACTTAAACATAAATGTCAAACATCTAAGCGCTCACATTACTATGCAAAACTAAGGGTTTAACCTTCCAGCAGCTGAAACAGCACTTGGCCAGAGATTAAATTTCCCGTTTCTGAAATACTACTTAACCAAACCCTAACACAACACCCCAGTTATGGTGTCGCATCTCACCTGCGATGATGGCTCTCATAGCTGGCGTTCTCAATAAGGAGAAATCAATCAACAGCAAAGATAGGCTTCCTATGTGTTAGCTACTGCCAACCACGGAAGATCCATATTTCCCGTGTTTGCATCCTCCTAGCGATAATATTACCAAAAACCGCATTACAGTCCTAAATTTCTTTAAAATTTTGCTTTCTTTAACAACATAATACCAATACTAGGCCCTACATACCTTTCTACAGCTACCCTAGGCGCTTCTGTCCATTGACAATCATGTCGACCTCTGTATACCAGTATATACCCCAAGATTATATATATATATATATATATATATATATATATAAAGAGTGGAAAAAACATTTGGAAACGTCATGTCCGGTGTTTACCAAACTTCCCAGGTCAACGGAAGAGGCCTGAGGGCTGTGAAGAGGATGAGCGAGGATTTACAGGAAGCTGGATAAGCTGCCGAAGGGACGCCCTGGAGAACATGGGCAAGAGGGCTTCCAGGAACACAGAGGATTGGGAGGGAGGGGGGTGCCCAGGAACAATGAAGTAAGGAAGAAACACTGAATGGAATGGCGTCTCAAGAGCACATAAAGTCGCCCTGAAACTAAAGGGAACACTCGATGCACAGGAGGAACCTCACCTTAAGTTTACCTAATGTTGTCACTGGAGGTCCTTAAGCCCCACCACTCTGGCTGAGTTCAAGCTGGTCGTTGGTTGACCAAACTGTCGGAGGCCGCAGCCCGATCGCCCACGTAATCACCACTGACTGATGTGTGGTACACTTTATCACTTATTGCCTTACATTTCTCCAATGGCCAAACCAAAGTGATTATTGTTACTTGCACGCAAATGTGATGAATAAACATTATTCATATCAATTATAATAATATCAACTCTTCTATCCCCGTCGTCCCAATACGAAAATATTTCTGTGCACAGAATGGGAACCAGGTAGCCAAGGATTTCCCAAGCGTAAATTATGGCACAACTCTCGCCTCAGCTCCAAATAATTACAGCCTCGGTGATCTCAATCGTTCCCAGTAGTTCAGATCCTTAATAGCTTTAATATGGCCTGTGAAAGGTCCTTACAAACTCTCTATCTGCAATTTAGTCGGCCCTGGGGTGGGCTTTTAGAACAAATGTATTCTATTCGGGAGTGTATTACTGCACCTGAGAGCATTCTTAACGTATTTTTCCCCCCCTTTCGTCTTGTAAGTCTGCAAGATGTGGCTTATCATCTTTTTGGAAGGGGCTCTTATTGTTCCGCTGTGTTAGGTGAAGGTAAGCTCGTAGGAAATTATGACGCCATGGTATTTTACCTTTCTATTTCTTCCCTTTCCCCATTACCAGGGTAGTCGGTGGAACTTTCTCCCCACTGAAAAGCACATCATTTTCCTCGGTAACCCAGCAGAAGGCTTTCTGTCTGTTTGTTGTTTACCAGTTTCTTTTGCCGACAAAATTTTCACACTTAATCTCGTGTCATCTTAAAAGAATGGTATGAAATTATTATTCGTGTTTGCTTCAATGTCAGACGAGAATTAGGACCAGGAGTGATGCGAGTACGGTTTCTTAGGGAATTGTTTTATCGTGGATGCACCAGGAAAGGTCCAAGTCATATCGGTGTTGTGATGTGTTGATTAAAAAGCTGTAAATTCATCTTCCAAATTTTCTGCTGGGTTACGTTATTGGTCAAACAAATTAGAAGCTGCAGCCCGCTGGCCTACATAGCCCCCAACAACCTGGTTGGTCTGATGATACATTTAGTAAATACTTCGCAAGATTCCTGCTGCAGACGCTCGCAACAGGACCTCCAAGCAGATCTTCCAGAGATGGTAAGCGGTTAAACTATACCAGTGAAGTTCCGTCAGTGGAAGCAAGAGCGGAAGCTATCTAATGTTCTGCAGGTGCGCCACTTGCCCGGCACAAAGACGACCTCCACCAGCTGGGCATCAAGCCCAGCTGGCAGCCTCTCCCAACGTCATCAGCATTGCACGCGAGACCCGCTCTCTCAGCCTTTGTATGCATATCTATGGTAATTACTAAAAAGTCTCATATGAATATTCATAATTTTATTTCGAGATATTAATTCTCACAATGGAATAAGTCAGAGCTGTGTGTGAAATGAACAAACGTTTCACAATACAGATTCCATTACTTTTCTTTCAAACTGGGTGGCCGAGAGGGGGTCGAAAGAAGGATTTTGACAGGGATGGTAAAATAAAATACAAAAGAATTCAAATAGCAACAGACCACTGGGTCCTCTCGAGAAACAAAAGACAGTTCAAGAGTATACAGATGTACGATGTAGGTTTATTGGAGCATAAAAAGGTAGGGGGTTGTTGTTGAGAATGTATTTCTGATACACTTCATGACCCTCCCCCCAGTAATCTCGCGCCGTCACCCCCTACAGGTGAGCAGCAGCACAAGTTACGGTCATATTCATGGCCTCAAGCACATAACTCTACGGCGATCAACTATCAGATTTCACTTACTTAAAAGTTCACACACAAGATTTATCGATTACGTTTCACGATACGAGGCCTATACAACTGCTTCGCTCAAACACGAGTATGCAACTTTATCCAGGGAGCATGAGCCATTAAAACAATGGTTCCTAACACGTGGATAATTACTCCTTTGGTGATAATTTCACATTTTTGAAGGGGCAAGAGAGGCTGCCGATCCAGGATTGTGGAAGTGTGTGAAGAACGGTAAGTATAAAGGCGTCATGGTACGTTGTAACAATCAACTTCTTTTCACAGCCTTGAGGTTGAGGGGGGGGGGGGATATATGACGAAAAATGCAGCATTTTCCTCCAGTATTGATACTGCCACCGGAGACTGGCATGGACTGCCATCTACAAGCAAAACCGGTAAACCTACCAGCATAGTTGGCTGACTCCCCTGCCACCCACGCATGATGACTAAATGAAGTAAATATCCCATTTTTTTGCGTCTTCCCGTCATAGTTTTATATAAACTGTGAACGCTATACCCGTAAAATAGGAAGTATGAATGAATACCTCGTACAAACAAGGCACAATACATCAAAAACTTTGACAAGTTGGCTACGCATCCTTTTGGTTTGCTTCATCTCTGATTTATAAAATTTCTTCCATCCGCTTCGTATAGTATCATTATTCATGTATATAAATTCAGAATTATCAATAGTTAAGCCCCACTACACACTTTTGCGCAAGGTCTCGTAAGTCATATAAAAAAATATTTCATAACAGTGAGGCAGGCGCTACACCCGATAACAACCTTCCCTAACATTATTGTCCGAGGAACTGATAATCACAAAGAAAATACTGAAGTGTTTGATAGGCAGAAACATAAATTTATCCAAACGTCATTAATACTAAAAAAAAAAAAATAGTCTAATTTTCATCTATGTATATAGAAATCACGCATTAGTTCAGTGAAAAGCGAGTTGAACCAACCAATTCGTATGCGTCCTCGCCAGCATTCTCTATTTGCCACAATTTACGTCTAATATATCTTACCCCAGGTCAATATGGCAGGGAAGAAACGAGCGTGCCGAGATGAATTTTTTAACACTTGGTTTCTCGAGCTTAAATAATACGTAAGTGGAAAAATCCTGAGGTGTTATCTGTTCACAAACAGCTCATTTCAGAAATTATGAAGCCTAGTCGGTCTAAAAATAACAGCAAGTTGACGGAGAGTTCAAAGGCACGATTTTTTTTTTGTGTGTGTGTGTGTGAAGCTAAGTTGCTGAAGGTAAGATTAAATTAGATTCTATAAACCATTATGCACAAACGAACTCCGGGTATTAGATCAAGTTGACGTTTATAACACTGCTCAATGCGAATACACACACTATAGGGGACTCGTTCGTCAAACCATTCATACTGGATAAAGCAAAGCTAGTATTTTTCCCCCTTGATACTACAAAAGCTGAACAGGACTCAAGTTATGCATAATAGAAAGAAATGTAGTACTGATGAAATGAGTGACGGTATACTGAAGCAAGAGATAAAAGGAAATGAAAGAAAGAGGATCTCTTTTGCATTACATCTCAATGGGTCTATGATGTGGCATCACGAACGCTCGATATGTGATGAACGTCTGATTGGAGGAGGAATTTCTTGTCTCTTCGGAGCGTCTGGTAACAATAGCAAGAGGAGAGTATAGCTGCCAAAGGGCATGATAGTTTACCGTGGGCAAAGTCAGCTGGAGTGTTTACAAACGCAAGCGCCACCTGCAATGGCTGGTGTTTACTCTGAGTTTCTGTGAAAGTTACAAGACTGAAACTGGTTGTCTTGCAGTTCTTTTCCCTTTTTATTTTCAGTGGGATCAACTCTCTATGGTGCCCATCTACGGAACCACACCTTTACCTTCCTTCTCTGGTACATGACGGAGGGACCCTTCCTACATCACGACTCATTTCTAACCAGCTAATAACGACAGTCTGAGGCACCAATAGTGCTCCCTTACCATGCCCCTTACCTGAAAAGGCAATTAGTCTTCCTTAAAAAAAAAAAAACATCAACGCAACTCAGCAAAAAATCCTTCAGCAAAGATTTTTTCTTCTTTAAATGAAACAATTCAATCAATCTACTGGCACTGCAAAGCCTCTCCCAGACTGACTAACAGATTCCAGTGCCTTTTGGCTCGAAAGGTTTCATCAGCTGCACTCTGGTGGAGCGGCAGGCGATGTGGATGGGTGGAGAGCGTCCGGAGCCCGGCACCACCTGCCCACCTATACCTAATGCATATTTCAAAGGGTCTGAACACTCCCCAGTTTACCTACCGAGGGTCGCCTAGGGTTGGATGGGGGTGAGGCTTGGGGTCTTCCCTTTTCACTCACCCAACTGCCCACCACGCTCCTCCTCTGATCTAACAAGCAGTTGCTATCAGCGATAAACACACATGTTCCTCGTACGCTACTTTTCCCTATCTTAAGATGATGTATGACATCGTTTGTGACTTCGGATTTATCATGAACACACGCATCTATACATATATTATTCACAGTGATATCTTGATGAGCATCAAACGCGGCATTCGGTATAGGTATCACGCCAGCATCTATAATGTCAACATTGGAGAAGATGAGGATACATTCGTGACGAGATACGTGTGTTAAAGAGGTTCTCCACACCTTCCAGATTACGCAACGTCTGGCAATTTTGGAGTAATGGTGACACCGGATCCGGGCGACACTGCTTAGCTGGAGACGTTTTATTATCGCAAGTGACAGGC
Organism: Panulirus ornatus; assembly: GCF_036320965.1. Taxonomy (NCBI): domain Eukaryota; kingdom Metazoa; phylum Arthropoda; class Malacostraca; order Decapoda; family Palinuridae; genus Panulirus; species Panulirus ornatus. The sequence goes on along the minus strand of NC_092251.1, from coordinate 6,967,248 downwards.
GATACTCTTGAGGACCCGTCCCACCTCCAGCCCCCCCCCCCCCCCCCCCCCCCCCCCCAACACAGTGGGACGTCTCAAGTTGTGATCACCTCCAACACCACCCCCACCAAGTGTGGTGACTACCTCCTACAACACCAGGTCTGTTGTGGCCACCTGCATCAACAACAGCTGGGATCAGCGGGTGTGGTGGTGGTGGTGGTGTGGGGGCTGGCGCGGCAATTTGATCTGGCTGCGACAGTGAGGGATGCTCCCAACTGGAGATGTTGGGGCGGCTTGCCGTAACAACAGAGCAGTTCACCTTTATCCCGGCCTTGAGAGAGAGAGAGAGAGAGAGAGAGGCTGTGGTAGCGAAGCCCCCAGACCATGCCACCGCCGCCGCCGCCTCCTCCTCCGGTGATGTATGGAGCGTGCGTGTGTGTGGCCCTGGGTTTACCGGCCCGGGTTATGGACGGCCGCTCGGAAATCTCTCACTTCCTGCGGCACGCTGCCTCCAGCAAATACAAGGTCCAGTCCTCGGGCTCGGGCAGGCTAACACCGCTCCCTTGACGTCTAGTCGGGGTGTAAAACTTAACACGAACACCTCCGCACACGACAGCAGGAAACATAATATCACGAGAAGTTTCCCCTACTATTTTCAGCACTTTCGAGCACCATCGGCGTCCCCTGCACGGGCCCTTTCACACGCCAACGTCGCCTAGAAACTGTCCTTCCACATCCGCCACCACATTACTGAAGAGAATATTCATGAGAACCGCTGCAGCCAACCATCTGCCATCACCTCCAATTGTTGGCTAATTACTGCAGGCATTTCTGGAGCTAATATCCAGAGGCGATGCAAATGGCTAACCCCCTCCGCTTTCCAGCCGCTGCCTTCGGGGAAGCCATGCCCAGGTAGTGGTTAAGTCTGGCAAGGGATGGGGGTAGGCTAGTCTGTGGAGGGTGCGGTAGGTCAGGATGGTTGACAGGCCGATTTGTAGGGGTTCGGCTAGTCGACTTTCTATGGTCAGGATGGTCTGTGTCGGTCCTGCTGGTCGACATTCTATGGTCAGGATGGTCTGGGGAGGTCCTGCTGGTCGATATTCTATGGTCAGGATGGTCTGTGTCGGTCCTGCTGGTCGACATTCTATGGTCAGGATGGTCTGGGGAGGTCCTGCTGGTCGACATTCTATGGTCAGAATGGTCTGTGTAGGTCCTGCTGGTCGACATTCTATGGTCAGGATGGTCTGTGGAGGTCCTGCTGGTCGATATTCTATGGTCAGGATGGTCTGGGGAGGTCCTGCTGGTCGACATTCTATGGTCAGAGTGGTCTGTGTAGGTCCTGCTGGTCGACATTCTATGGTCAGGATGGTCTGTGGAGGTCCTGCTGGTCGACATTCTATTGTCAGGGTGGTCTGTGTAGGTCCTGCTGGTCGACATTCTATGGTCAGGATAGTCTGTGTAGGTCCTGCTGGTCGACATTCTATGGTCAGGATGGTCTGTGGAGGTCCTGCTGGTCGACATTCTATGGTCAGGATGGTCTGTGGAGGTCCTGCTGGTTGATACTGTGTTCAGGATGGGCTGGTCTAATGCCCTTCTTGTAACACACTCACAACACTGTCACATACACACGTACACACTGGTATGAAAAACTTTTAGCCTAATCCTCCCCCATCTTGGAATTTCTTCATCTTAAATCCTCAGCCAGCACCAGGCACAGAGGTCCGGAGCTGTACCCTCTGGAGACCACAAATCATCATCAACTCCCTTACCATACCCACACATTATCATTTCAATACGATCGTAACGGACAAATTAAACACGACAGAATGATTACCGGAAAAAAAAGAGAGTGATCATTAATTACGGAGGCCCAAAAATATAACTTCCTGATTACGTCACAAAGGAACCTCCCTCATCCCCTGGCCTTGAACTCTGACCTTCCCAAGATCAAAGCCAGAGCCAAATCGTCTGGAGAAGTTTTATGTCCTAAATTATCTCCAATCTGCCATGCCTGAAGACCCAGACGAGTCATACCGGCTCCTATGGTAGGAGAGCCAGGAGGAAGAATATACACAGGGTAATAAGGATACCCCATGCCTCTACGAGGAACCTTGATCAAGATGTCATCATTAAGTATAAGTAACGTGACAGGTAAGGCTGCTAAGTGGAGGTAAAAAAAAAAAAAAAAGTATAAGTAACCGTCAAAGAGATGGCTGGAATAGCTCACCTCCAGGGTAACCGCATCTCGTGGTCACCTCTTCAAGAAGAACATCACCTGTTCGAGAAGAACATCACCTGTGGTTAAAGTTATAGCTGCAACCTTTCTCAGCCACCTCCCAGACTGTACGAGACGTCCTCCTCTTCCCCACCAACATATCCCACTTCAACAGCCCATCCACTGGTGCAAGATCCTTACTACGGACACTCCAGCTCTGGGGAGAAAATGTACAAAACGGGGACACACGCCTATGTAGTGAGACTGTACTGTGGTGCGGTGGGCTCTGAGACAAACGGATATCCGTCTAATGAAACAGTGCTGGGGTGTGGGGTCTCTGACACAGACGGATATCTATCTAATGAGACAGTACAGGGGTGCAAGGGCTCTGACCTAGACGGATATCTGTCAAGTGAGACAGTACAGCGATAAAGGGGCGTTCGCACAGATAGACACCTGTCTCGTGAGACAGGACAAAGGTGTAGGGTACCTTGATACAAATAGACATCTGTCTTGCGAGACTCGGGTTAAGGGACGATGAGAAACACCAACTGGGGACCGGGTCTGGGCACATACACACGGCCCCCAGCTGCACCGTTCACACAGCTGACGTCAACGACGGAGTTTCCGATGTTTATTGTCTCTGGTCAAGTCACGTGATGAATGTTTACGCACGAGTCCATGCTGACACTTATATGTACCTGAGCGCCCGCCACCTCGACACGGGTTTAAATAATTCATTCCGAGATGTGTACGTCTGGCGAGGTATTCCCTCGGTCTCGAGGGGCAAAGCCTCCCCCCCCCCCCCCCCCATCTTCGCAGACAAAAGAGCGCGATTTTGTTTCTCCTTTTTCCCCCCGGCTTCATCCAGGCCATACGGGGATTTCAGTAGGGTGCCTGAACTCTCTCTCTCTCTCTCTCTCTCTCTCTCTCTCTCTCTCTCTCTCTCTCTCTCTCTCTCTCTCTCTACGTGCTGAGACGTGTATCCGTCGGCTGCTGTCGCTCCGCCCAGCATGTCACCAAGTACCTATCTTCATCTTCGCACGAGCGATGGTATTATTCACCAGGCACTCCACTCGGATTCACTCGTACGTGCCTGCGTCCCATCAGCTAAAGGCTCCGAGACTCGTGGCGCACCGCTGGTTGCTGCTTCCCATAGTTATCTTGTGATGTCCAGCCATACGAGAAGTGACAGTTACGATGCCACCGCCATACTTCGAACACTAAGACCGAGCGATTATCTTCCCCCTTTTTCTTGCTGTTATCACCTTTCCTCCACTTTCAACAGCCCAGTCTACAAAGACCATAGCAGTCCTCATTGATCAATTTAATCTTTTTTTTTTAATGGTACTTCTTAATCTTCCCTTAAATCCGAAGCTGCCATGATCTGGGGCACGTTTCTGCCCTCGCCGTCCCGGTTACTATAAACCATCATTAAAGTGACCGACACGCGGGGTACGATGATCCTGGGTGCATATCTCCCCACGATGATCCTGGGTGATTATCTCCCCACGATGATCGTGAGTGCATATCTCCCCATGATGATCCTGGGTGCATATCTCCCCACAGTGATCCTGGGAGCATATCTCCCCACGATGATCCTCGGTGATTATCTCCCCACGATGGTCCCGAGCGCATAACTCCCTATCTCCCCACGATGGTCCTACTTCATACCTCCCCACAATGGTCCTGAGTTCAAGGGCCTATGATATTTGCATGCAAAGAGCTGAAGAGTTTCGGGGCCCAAGGATTTGCTACACTCGAGTCTCCAACCACAGCCTCTCCCCGCGATGACTGATTGAAAAATCATCCACAGCGAAAACTAGTTTAGCCTGCAGGTGGAGAGGGTGAGGAGCATCACGGCTCCCTAGGGATAGTGAGTCACCTTCACAGGAGGGGTGTGAACGTACACACACACATCCATATCATGACTCACAGACCCACACAGCCAGAGACGCGAACTCTACAACCTTCAACCTAACCTACTGGCGGAGAGATATCAAATCCATACCCCTTCAATGAGGGCGAGAAGTTCAATAAATATATATAAAAGACCATTCATTTAAATAACTCCCGCTGACGAAGGTGTGGGTAAGTGTGGGGGATAAGAGGCAATACCGGACTACTGGGTTGGGCTGGAGAGGGAAATGGCCTGCCCTGACTGACTCTTGGTACACGATCAATAACACCCTGTATGGCAGGTGCTGCTCCTGCTCCTGCTGCTGATGGTGACAGTGGTGGTGCAAGAGGAGGAGGAGGAGGAGGAGGAAACACTGCTGGAGGTGAGACCGTTAGGGAATACTGTCCCTTACCTGCCCCAGCTGATGGCTTTCTAAGTCTACCTGCAAGGTCTTCCACCTCGACGTTGCCAGGCTTCTTGTTCAAGAGGGAAGACAGATTAAGAGCCGTCCCTCTTCGGCTGTGCACCCTAGTGGACAGCCAGCCAACCTGTCTGCCCCGTTCCTCAGATAAATAAAATTCTACTCCGAAAAAATAAAAAAACAACTCGGTCGACTTTTATCTTCACTTCCACTGACTCATTGGCTTGAAGGCTAGGTCTCGAGATAGTAGGTCCAAGGCTCATCAAACGAGGCCAAGTCCAAGGCAGATGACAGAGGCATGTTTAACGAGGCCAACTCCAGGGGCAGATGACAAGGAGGAATGCTTAACGAGGCCAAGTCCAGGGGCAGATGACAAGGAGGAAAGCTTAACGAGGTCAGGTCCACAGCAGATGACAGGGAGGCATGTTCAACGAGGTCAGGTCCACAGCAGATGACAAGGATGCATGTTCAACGAGGCCAAGTCCGGGGCAGATGACAGGGGAGGCATGTTTAAGTAGGCCAAGTCCAGGGGCTGATGACAAGGAGGAATGCTTAACGAGGTCGGGTCCACAGCAGATGACAGGGAGGTATGTTTAACGAGGCCATGTCCAAGGCAGCTCACAGGGGACTCGTTCGACACCCGTGAACCCACTTCCGGCGCGGAGGAAATATCTTCACCTGTGGCTCAATACTGTCAAAGGTTTATGACCTGCAAATGCGTGCGAGTGTCAAATAACCATCTAAGCTACAAGGCTCTAATTCGGAGGTGCCTCCTGATAACTAGGCGGATGTAAAGAATATAAGGATACATCTACATCTACCTTACTTACGTCGATGCAATACAAGAGAACACATTGGATGTAATCCAGAAAAAGACGTGTGTACATCTAGCCTCTTCTACGTGGGGATCATACAGAGGACAGGGAGCCTTGTTTACAACTACCTAAAACACGAAGTCATGAGACTCAGTGGCTATGGAGACAAAGAGACACTGGCCGAGGAGTCGTCTTCAGCCACAAGTGACAGGGTAAGAGGGAGCCAGGCCCCAGGATAGGGTAGGTGCACGGCTGCTCTCCCTTCCCCACCCCTGCTCCTCCTCCCGAGACCTGTGTGTCATGCAGGAGGGCGTCACGTGTTCTCCAATCAATACAGCTGTGGCTAACTGGCGGAAGTGACCACCGTCAGTGTTCAGCCCAGCAAGGGAATCGATCTCTCCTCCACTCCCGGGACCCTTCATCCTCCTCCTCCTCCTTCTCCCTCTCCACACACACACACACATTCGGACACCGACCCCCCATCCAAACCACCAGTGTCGTCACGACCTCCATCCTCATCAACTACGGGGGCAACGGGAGACCCGAGAATCAACCCACCCTCTACCCATAGATGGGGAGAAGAAACAAACATACCACAATCTTCGCACAATTTAAAGAGCAAGTCTTTGTGAACGAGTACCTGATAACGTCTCGTATTTCTTCACCTTCCGAGCACCCTACGCAAACCGGGTCTCGAAGAGAAAAACTTAGTGATCTCTGGGCTAAAAAGAGCCTATATTCGCCACATTCCAGGTTCGAGCCAATACGGAGATCTTCAGCAGACCCTCGCTTCCAGGGATACGTACGGCACTATGTTTGGAAGACGCAGATTTCCCAGGGAAGGAGGCGTGGGATGGGGGCCTGTATTAATAACTCCAAACCCACCACGAGGAGCAGCACCGTAACAGCCTTCGTGCATTAAGTCACGACCAGCCCAAGAGGCGGCCGTCTACTTATGAAATGACTTTGGAAGACTACGGTGGCTCTTGGTAGGCGGGAGGAGGAGGAGGGAGGCCAGGTGAGAAGCATCAGCTCCTACGAGTTTATCCTTCACACTGGCCGAGGGAGCTCCACACACACACACACACACACACACACACACACCTCACCTTTAATACCTCCCCTAGATGGTATTTACCAAGATTTTAAATGCGGGTTTTAGTATGAGAGAAGGATTTCGGGCGTTTCAGTCTCTGCGTGTGTCTGCGTGAGGGGGAAGGAGAAAGGGAGGACACCTGGGGCTGGTCGGTCCCGAGCCTCGTAACCCCCTGTCCTGGATGGCTGGCTTAGCTATCAGGACCCATCACTCCGCTGCGACTGACGAGGCCACTGTCTGAGGACCCAGAGGCCATCCCATGACCTCATCGCCATCACGAGTCACCACCAGCAGCCCACTGCGAGGCCCAGCGTCTAACTAACGGTGAGGCGAACTGACTCTACCAGCTGACGACCTCAACCTACTTACGTGGATACGTTCTGCATTTTCAATCTGATCCTGATTCCTATTCAGGAGTATTTGATTCCAATTCAGGAGTATTTGATTCCAATTCAGGAGTATATTCTTAGGGTATTTTCCATTACTACATTACGATCCTTGATCCGGTTCCATATTCATCATCAACAAAAACAGTTTCACGCAAGCCAGTTTTGACACGAGCGGATCCATTTCCTATCACAGTGAAATCTGTAGAAAAAAAAAAAATCATGTATGGAGAGAGTAAAAGGGGTCACTGCAGGAGTAAAACCAGGCTACGGGTGCGACTGAAGCTCTGGCATATATTTGGAAATATGAATTACAGGAACTCTGAAGTGTGAGGGGGGGCCTCAGACGTCACTACACATCACCACACTATCTTCCAGAATACAACTGAATTTCTTAGGGATACATTCCAAACGAAGCCAGCAAGAGATGGTTTCCGCCACCTAATCGTTCCAGACACGTGAAATTCTGAGGCAGGACGCACACACTACAGTCGAGTTTATGTACTCCGTGACAACTTAATTTTTTCTAATTTTTTCTATCATCTGGCCACTGGGATCCTGGAGAAAGACGATGACTCCCCCTTGTGACCTCTGTAATCCTCTTGCGCTACCGCTCACGGGCTGAGCCTGACGGGCACAATTAAGCTAGCGGCTCATACCGGCAAAACCTTAAATCTGATAAATGAACAGTCCGTCAAACGTCCATTATCATTTCACTCGACAGGCAACATAATGCTGTGTGATGTTGAGCAGGGCTGGAATTCAACCTCCTCCTCCTCCTCCAGGTCTTGCGGGGAACACTCAGCTTACGGTAACACCCAAAACCCGGGCAGTTCTGGGAACCATACCTTGTTCTTTCCACACGAGAGAGAGAGAGAGAGAGAGAGAGAGAGAGAGAGAGAGAGAGAGAGAGAGAGAGAGAGAGAGAGAGCTCTGAGAGGAGAACAAGGCTGGCGAGGGAAATCAAAAATCGCTAAAAGAAACTTGGGAAAAGAGAATGATACATAAAAGTCTTCTCATAGTCAGCGTAAGATGAACAAAGACCTGTGTGTGTGTGTGTGTGTGTGTGTGTGTGTGTGTGTGTGTGTGTGTAAGAACAAAAGAACCTTTGGCACATTTTTTCCCCCTTGATGAACGAGCGGTGCTGATGAATGAACAAGACCAAGTCTCGAGTGATACTCATTCCTGGAAATGCTGGCGCGGATGACCCACCACCTCTAGAGCACAGGGGAACACTTCCCATTACTCCTCCTGGGGACCCTTGAACCACCACACCCCCCAACCAACACTACCACCACCACCAACACCAACACCACCACCGACGCCAACACCACCATCACCTTATCTTCACCAGGGAGCATTACTCTCGCCGCCCCACGAGACTCTTCACTGTAGCTAACCAGTGTGTGTGTGTGTGTGTGTGTGTGTGTGTGATCATCTCGTCGTACGCAGGCACACTCCTAATTCGCAGAGGTGGGGGACAGGTCTGTAAGGCCGCCCACAACTATAGACGAAGACAGGATCAGTAGAGCAGAGGGGCTCCTACCCCCACCCATAACTAGAGGTAGGAGAAGACAGTGAATCAGACGGCTCCTCCCCACCCATCCACCACAAGAGATAAGAAAGAACAGCAAAGCGAGGGGCTCCTCCCTCGCCCACCACTCCCTCAGGGCAACAACAGAGCCGGCAGGAAAATAACAATGAACGACCACCACGTAGATACACACCCGTGTGTAAACAGGGAAGAAAGGCCGCCGGTGTTGTCCTGTGTACACATCAGCCATACTTCACTATTCCAGGGAAGGTCAGAACGGCTCTCCTCGTCCTTAAAAGTTTTCTGGGACTCACCACCGCCTAGGCCTCAAAGCCTTCGCTGCACAAGTTTCCCTCGACTTCAAACGCGCCAGAGTACACTGAGGCTGAAAATGCCTTCTGAAAAGTATCGCTTGGATTCGCCTCTTCAGTTTACACAGCTGGTGGATTCTTCCCTCCGTCCGTAGCGCCCCAGGAGCGATCACCATTGTGTCTACCTGACGATGACTTCGCTCCGGGAGAAGGGGGTAAATGGAAGGAGCTGCTGCCCGCAGCTCCCACGTAATCCATCAGAGCCTGGCTGGTCATGGCGCACTCCAGAGAACGCTTATCCAGAGGCTTTTCAGATACCTCCACAGTATACTCGACAGCGTTCCTGGCGGCTGCAGGTAATGCGCTGGATGGTCTTGGGCCTCGGAGGGCTCCAGGTGTTTACTCTCGTGCTTGTGACAGCTGATCTGAGATGTAAAATCTTACCACAGTCCTCAGCGTTGGTCGTGCTAATAGGGAATTACTTTTGACTGTAGAGTGGTAGCCATGCCTTCATGGATATTCCATTGGCAATCAATACTCATACCTCTCTTGCCTGCGCTCCGGATGGTGCAGCCTCACTAATTTCACGAGTTCCCAGTCGTTCACCTCCTTCACCTCGTCAATGAGGGCCAAGAAAGATCTTCGAACACTTTTTAAACTCTACAATGTCACCCGTCTTGTAAGGTGACGTTAACACAAAGGCAGTAGTATTCTGTTCGTGGGAGTATTAGCATAAGAGGAGTGTCATGACTGGTTTCTCGTTCCCCTTGTCTTGAAGGTCCGCCAGATCCAGCCGACCTATGTGTTTGGAGGAGGCAACTGTTGCTTCGGTTTGTTCGCTGGAGGTTTGGTCGTCAGACATTATTAATTCCACGTCTTCCATTCTGTTTAAGACATGATGTCGGAATGTTCGCTGGAGGTATGGTCGTCAGATATTATCACTTCGAGGTCTTCCACAGTGTTTAAGATATGGTGTCTGTGTTCGCCCGGTACTCTGTACCGCCTTTAGCTTCTTCGGCGCCCCATACAGGAGGGTCTGGAGTATCTACCACTAAAAAGTATGCTGTTTTTGTTGGCTCAGCGGAAGACATACACTCAGGCGTGGGCGTGTGGCATAGGCTGCCGTGTGGGCGTGAGCCAGGGGTTGGATTGTGGGTGTGAGGCTAGAACTAGGGAGAGAGTGTAAGGTAGGGGCTGGGGAGAATGTGGGATGCAAGGGCTGAGGTGTGGGTGATGGGCAAGGATAAAGGCAGATGTTCAGGACGGGAGGAAGAGTATCCACACCAGTAGTACGGTAGGGAGGGAGAGAAGGTGTTGGGGGGGCAGCACCACCACACGCCGTTGCCATGACAATACTGAGCCTAGTTCCCCCCACTCACACCTGTCTCCCTCCCTCCCTCCCTCCCTTCCTACCCATCCTCCCCTCACACCTGACTCCCTCCCTCCCCATCATTCACACCTGACTCCCTGGGTTGTCCTGTGAACGGGGCACCTGGCTTGAGGTGGGGTGTGTGATGTCAAGGCCCGTTTGTGAAACAGTCCATCACATGAACGGGGACAAATATTTCGCTTAGTTCGTGAAATGGGGAGGCAAAGTATATATATATATATATATATATATATATATATATATATATATATATATATATATATATATATATATATATATATATATAAAGTTAAGAAACAAGGCAACACGAGCGTAAAACTCTCTCCCCGTAACACAGAAACAGTAATTACATACACAATGTCCTTATGTTCCCCTTCCCATGGATTCTTGTGTCCTGGGCAAGACTCTCTCTACCACTGGTACTTGCCTAATGCCTGTAGTGTGTGTGGCAACTGGGGTGTTGGTGCCCACACTGAGGCACGAGTGGTGCGTTAGTGGTCGGTGGAAGTGGCGTTGGGGATGGTGTACTAGTGGTAGCAGTAGTGGTCGGTGAATGTCGTGGTGATGGAGGGGAGCGGTGGTGAAGTAGTGGTGAGGTGACGTGAGCTGGAGTAGGAGGAGGAGGAGGGAGGAGGAGTGGCTGGTTGGGCAGGTTACATCACAACACACACCGTGGCGGCGGCGGCGGGGCAGCAACAACCCAGGCCCTCGCTAGCCTGACTCACCTGCCGGACATAGGAAACACAATCATCAGTCGATAGGTACGCTCCAGAGACGGACGAGCCTCCTCCCCTCTCCTTTTCCGCCGTGACCCTCCCCCCTGTCAAGCCTAGCGACCCAGGTCACGCCCTCCCATCTACACGAACTGTCAAATGCTTTTCCTCCACGTCTACTCAAGACGACAGCTCCGCTCTCTGCCACAGACCGAGTCTGTGCCGCATCTCACCGACGCGGGGGCAAAGCCAGGTCTATCGCCCTGCTGACGCTAACACACGACCAATCTATAAAGCAACATAATATGTCTCTGGTGGAGAGGTGCTGACACGATAATGTTGGGTAATGTGGAGGGTAAAGTAATATAAGATATTCTTAGCTGTGGTGGTGGTGGTGGTGGTGAGTGGGGAAGGAGGTGGGTGCAGGAGAGTCTGGTGCCAAGCCGTGGTGGCCCGCCCGCCACAGCTATAACCCATTCACCTATATTATGCCATCAACCACAGCTATACCACCCTCCCCCTCACCTATTCATTACCACCATCCACAGCTGTAACCCCCCCTCACCTCTACTATACCAGCAACCGCAGCTATACCATCCTCCACCACATCTACACTGGACAACCAACCACAGCTTGACAACCCTTTCTCTGACCCATACTATACCATCAACCACAGCTACACTACCCTATAACACCAGCCACAGCTATACTATCCTACCCCTTATCTGTACCGTGCAATAAAACAACGCACGTAAAATAAAACTATATCACCCACACTCGGCACACGAAACGAATAACGAATAAACATCAAAGAGTAAACACAAATAACAATCAATACCTTCACATACAGGAAAACAATACAGGATGTCCTTAATAAGAGGAGGAGACCATTTATCAATAGCCAACAACGGATGAAACAACATTTCTAACCTGTAATAATAAACCATGGAACTACGACCCACTAGAAGAGTCCCACATACAAGCTGAGTGGATGCAGTGCACATACGCATAGTCTTCCCAGATGAGAGGGAGGGTGGAACATTCACAGCCACGGAGAGACCAGCATCCAAAGTCTCACAGGGACGGAGGGGCACCAGCTGGCCGCCCATCCCACATGACAATTAGATGAATTCAAGTTTCCCCTCCACACACCGGACACCTGACTCAGCCCCTGAATCACTCTACCCTCCACGAGGAGCCGAGGATGATGAACAACAGGACTCACGGGTTGAAGGGCAAAGATTTAAATGCATTACGTCACATGAGAATATATTTAGGCATGATGGAGGAGCTATTGTCAAAGAGCTTTTGACTGACAGGAGAGTTATAATGGTCTTGACAGGGCGGGAGGAGGAGCCCGTCGGCACATCACATCAAACTTAATGTTCTCAAGTAGGTGTAGACGGACGGGGACCCCGCCCCAAGCATAATATATGTCATACGCTCTCTCTCTCTCTCTCTCTCTCTCTCTCTCTCTCTCTCTCTCTCTCTCTCTCTCTCTCTCTCTCTCTCTCTCTCCTCGTCTCCACAGTCAGCAGCGTGGGAATACTCCCACAATGCTGAAGCCATCGTGATCGCTCATGAGCCGCACCTTCCCTCAGGTCGCCCTACCCCAAGGGGCGAGAGAATTCATTCATGGTCACATCAGCTCCGACGCTTTGAGTCTGTCACACACACACATACACACGCGCGCGCACACACACACACACACACACACACACACACACACACACACACACACACACACACACACACACACACACCGTGTAAAAAGGCCGATGGTCGGGCGAACAACTAGAGGGCACACGCGTCTTCAGAACTGTTTGGTGAGGATGTGCCAAATGATTTCATGTGATGCTCACGTTGGCTGGGAGGCTGCTGAAGGAGGAAACAAGCAATGAATATCATCATGTGTTATAAGGCTATGCTTAACCCCTTGTGTTTCTGTGCAGGATAACAATACTTGTGTTGAGGGCCCCAACTGGCAGCAGCCACCACACGTAAACCAGGAACAAACCTCCCCAAACACCCCATCGCCCAACCGCACATGTTACCAATGTGATAACCAACTTAATATGACCTAATTCTTCCAATGAGGGAAGCCAGGGAGGCGGGTAGCAAACAGGATAGACCTCAATGCAACCCGCTGTCTCACACCATTCTCAGAAGGACTGTATCCCCGCCACACACACACACACACACACACACACACACACACACACACACACAATATATCACTTCATTTATCAACCTTATTAAGCTGGTGCGAGACATACATACTTCGTTATACACAAAGTAGCAGACTTTACACCTAATAGAGTTACGAAAGTGTATTCGACATAATCAGACCTCAAGGGGGGCACTGGGAAATACAGCCAACAGAGACAGCTAATCAGAGAACTGTTTACGTCAACAGAAAACTGAAGAGCTTTGTAGAAAAAATATATATATACAATATGAAATACGAAGCGTTAATAACAGTCCTGAAGAAATCTACAAGTCGAAAACCTTACCAATGAACTTGTTCTGTCTGGGCTCAATGAAGATGTCTTCCCTACAGGTGTCTGATGCCACAGCCATTACGAGGACAGTAGAAGCAGCATCGTGTTTTCAGACGACAATTCAACACAACTACTGTACCTTTCTATCATTTTCTTTTTCAGAAGCAGACGTCGCCGCAGTAACTACTACACCGCGCCCGCTGCCAAACATCAGTCACCCCCTACCAAAGAAATACCAGGTCACAGGTCTCGGGCGAGTGTTCCCAAACCCACCAGCACAGCTGCCCTTACGAAGACCACATCACCATCTGCAACTCCCGAGATTATTTACAAGCTTGGAACATCAGGGATGCTGCTGCCCGTGGAGGGAAACCCGTGCCAATAAATATGAGGACATAACCAGAGGCTGTGGGTGATTACCATGCTGCTGGTACTGGTGGCGGAGTATGTGCTCCACCGAGGTGCACACTGACACCACCACACTCGCACCATACGCGGTCTCCAGGGAGGTGCACACTGACACCACCACACCCCCACCATACGCGGTCTCCCAGGAGGTACACTGACACCACCACACTAGCACCACACGCAGTCTCCCGGGGAGGTGCACTGACACCACACACGCACTACACGCGGTCTCCCGGGAGGTAAACTGACACCACCACACTCGCACCACACGCAGTCTCCCGGTAGGTACACTGACACCACCACACCCGCACCACACGCGGTCTCCCGGGAGGCACGCTGACACCACCACACCCGCACCACACGCGGTCTCCCGGGAGGCACGCTGACACCACCACACCCGCACCACACGCGGTCTCCCGGGAGGCTCTGTACCCGACCCTACACTACACCATGACCAGTCTGGGAGGCAACCCAACACTATACCTGCACTATACCTAATACGGGAGAGTCCCACTTCCCAACCACCCCTCCCTAGTTATCAAACGAGCATGGGGGAACTTTTAAACGACGCTGGCTAACCCCATAAGGATCCTTTACCCATCCAACCTAATAGCTACCCTAAGGACCTTTTACACTGAATGTCCTCGGCCATTTACGACGGTAGCTGTCACCGAGGGCTCCTTAAGTCGACTATCCTGGAGGAGCTTTCAGGGCCGACTAACCCGAGGAACCTTTTATCAAAACTTTTATTCCGAACCTTTCATGCTGTCTATCCCGGAGGACCATTGAGGCTTCCTGTCGTGGAAGGCCTTCTATGCTGCCGAGCCTGGACGGCATCTTATGCTGGCTGACCTGGAGAACCTTTTATGCTGCCTATCATGAATCTTTCATACTGTCAGTGCTGAAGGACCTCTCCTGCTGGCTCTGGAGCGTGGAGCTCTCCTGCTGGCGGCCTCCTGACAGTGGTGGAGTCACCACAGGTCGATGAGGGCCACAAGCAACCGCAGGAGACCTCCTCCTCCTCCTCCTCCTCCTCCTCCTCCTTCCTCTCCTCCACGTCCTCCTACTCCTGCTAAGGTTTGCCCAAAGCCACATACACTGATGCTGAGGGACTTCTGGACGAGCAGAGATAACTCACTCCGCCTCAGGCCCTCACAAAATACATCCCATGCTCACAAGCTGCCTCCAGGACTCGCACTAAACCAACACACAAAGGTCGTCATTTCTGCTCATATACTCGTGTCTTCAAATCCTGCTTTAATAATACCGTCCCAGAGCCTTTGCAAGCCAGAAAACCTGAAATCAAAAGAGAAACCACCGCTAACAGACTCTTCCTCAGTAACACCCGAGAGGTTTTTAACTGTATCTTCGTCGACGCGCCTCCTACAGGTTCGTACGGTGGGAGTGCCGGAGTGAGGAAGAGGTTTGTCAAGCCTGAGCCAATTTCCTTCCCAGGCCAACGGCTGCAGCGGTGCGGCACCCTCTCCCGCGCCGACACCCGAGATAAATTGATCATTAGTCGTCATCACTCGCCCATTACAGTCGTCATCGCTCAACCATTACAGCCGTCATCGCTCATCCACTACGGCCGGCTGAAGGAAAAAAAAAAAAAACTATGCCGACTGTCGACGTGGGTCATCGACCCGACTGACTGACTGCAGTGAAGTTGTGTGTGGGGAGATGGGAGTACATAAGGGCAGGTACGGGATGGCCGCCTCCTCACCTCCTTCTGCCAATTCAACTCCTCCCGTACACATCATGAGGGATTAATGGGAGGAAAGGACGAGTCATGATTTCCTGCATGACGCCTGCTGACGTGGTCGTGGGGGTATAGTCTCGTTTCTTAGGGGCCAGACAGTCTCGGATGCAATAACCAGCGCGTCAGCCGGCGCTGTTACGCTGTCAGCAACGGCGTGGACCCGTCTGAGGAGCTATAACGAACTGTACAGATGTGTGATGGCGTCAGCAAGCAGCAGAAGCATAGACGGGAAGTAACGGAGGGCAAGCCACAGCTGCTGAAGAACCGCTGCAGTAACAGTGTCAGGCAACAGCAGTAGGGGCAATAAACAGCCTCAGCAGTTCCGGTATTAACAGCAATATAGCAGAAATTAGAGAGTAACAGAAAAACTGGCAGCCAGAGACGGTTAAAGAGCTGTTCTGAGAGAAACAGCAACAGCTATTATAGCAGCAGCAGCAGCGAAAGCAGCAGTACAGAAGGAGGAGGAGGAGGAGGAGGACGTGCAGCAGTATACTAAACAGATGTAAATATTTCTGTCTTGGAAAACACCACCAGACGTACCCTCATTTCACCCGACAACCGATGAAGTGGCGTCCTGGAGGCTATAGTGGAAACCCCCCCCATCATAACGAGCATCATGCTTGGAAAGGATGCATCACAAAATGTCTTTGTAAACACGATGAACTGCCATTTGTTCCAGCGACCCAGCACAATTCCTGGCCCTTCCCTCATGAAATGGAATATAAAGATATCCAGTGTGGACACTTCTGACAAGGGATCATATACATGCTTAAGCTAGAACAATTAAAGATGCAAGGGATCTAAACATTTCCGAAGACGGAAGAACACTCGAAGAGATGGACGCGTTTACGTGAGTCATGACACAACGCGAAGAGGCATTTCCACCCCCCAGCTGGTGATCAACCTAAGGATGAAAGGATGGTCACAGCTTCAGAGGCCGTGAAAGGTACAGACGAGTAGCAGCAGCAGCACTGAAACCCCTTCGCATGGATCCAAAATTATCGAATGGATAGAGAAAAAAAACACACACACACACACACAAACACGACCTTCCTCTACCCCCGCCGTGACCTTGACCTTAAAGGTACGACCCAGGGGAAAGGGGGGGGGGGGGGGTTGGAGGGGGGCGGAGGGAGTTTAGTGTAGATTTACCAGAAGCAGACGTCGTCGCAAAACACACACACACACACACACACACACACACACACACACACCGTTTGGTGGCGAGGAACATCTGTGTGGGTCATCCTGTTAATCCCCTCCCCAGGAGGAGCGTGATGGACACACGGGACATACCGACAAGCAATGAGCACTTCAGGGGGACACGTCTACTCCTCAAACGCCTCTAATGCTATAATACTTCAAAGCATCGCTCAACTGTGGCACATCGGGCGTGCGAGCAACAGCGAGCAGCTACGAGGAGGAAGACACCAACAGGAGAGACGTCAACGGCAGCCAACAGAGGATCACGGCAGAAAAAAAAAACTGAGTGTTAAGATCAACAGAAGGAAACAGAACTAGCTCATTCAACGAGAGAGAGAGAGAGAGAGAGAGAGAGAGAGAGAGAGAGAGAGAGAGAGAGAGAGAGAGAGACTGTCATCAACGGCTGGACGCTGAGGCTGCAAAGACCAGAGGAGTACAACGTAGAAACAACAGGAATAACAGATATATATATTTGGTCACAACAGTAGGAAAATGATCAACAGTACATGAATGCAGTATTACCAACACTACGTGGTCAAAGGAGAATCAATGGTAGGGCAGGACGAGGGCTGGACCAGCAGCAATAATAGGGCTGGACAGGGACTGGCTGGACCAGCAGCAACAGTAGGACTGGACAAGGACCGGACCAGCAGCAACAGTAGGACTGGACAAGGACTGGACCAGCAGCAACAGTAGGACTGGACAGGGACTGGCTGGACCAGCAGCAACAATAAAGCTGGTCAGGGACTAGCTGGACCAGCAGCAACAGTACGACTGGACAAGGACTGGACCAGCAGCAACAGTGGGGCTGGACAGGGACTAGCTGGACCAGCAGCAACAGGAGGGCTGGACAGGGACAAGCTGGACCAGCAGCAACAGCAGACGACAGATGTGCAGGCAGGGCAGGACAGACACATATAACAACACCAGTGGCATCAACACCACACAACAATAGCCGTAACAACAACACTAGGTGAACAGAAACATCAACACCACACAACAACAGCAGTAACAACAACACTTGGTAAACAGAAACATCAACACCACACACCAACAGCAGTAACAACAACACTTGGTAAACAGAAACAGCTGGAGCAGCGCAGCAAGAACTCGTGAACTGCAGCAGCGAAAGCAGCAGTACAGGAGGAGGAAGAGGAGGAGGAGGAGGAGGCGAGCAGCAGGATACTAAAGGTGATGGATGGTTATCCACAGTGGAGAGAGAGAGAGAGAGAGAGAGAGAGAGAGAGAGAGAGAGAGAGAGAGAGAGAGAGAGAGAGAGAGAGAGAGAGAGAGAGAGAGAGGAGTCCCCCGCCAGCCTCCTACAACATGCACAACCTCCTTATCTTTACTTTATCTCTTCACTCACACGTGGGAGCCACCGCTCGAAGGAGGCACTCACACCTGTAAGTGCCTCTTCCCCTCCGCCCCCCAGTCATGAGGCGTGAGACGCATCCATCCCCCCCTCTCATCCCATCCCCCAACCGGAAACGACCCCATGAGGGGCAGGTGGCGCTACCCCTCCTCAGCAAGAAAGCCACAGGTATGAGGGAGGTACCCACGTCTGGGCGGGTCTCGGGAGGCAGGTGGCGGCGCCCCCCGCAGATACCACGTCGAGGGGGCATCGCACCACTTCCTCCTCCTTGATGGTGCCCCTATCCGCCTAGATAAGTGGGAGGATCAGTGACGGCTGCGCAGTGCGAGCCAGGACTTTTGTGGCTCTCGAATTTCACTCCTTTGGTCCAGGCAGTTGTCTTTTTCTTTCTGACTCCCAAACTTATGATCTTTCTCACGCATAACACTTGGCAGTATGTAACTCGCGCGACTCGTTCTTCACAACTCTGCGGTTAGCGCTACGCGTTAGCCCTGCCTCTTGGCTACCAAATCTCGTCGTAAATACCTACAGTGCAGTTAAAGAGGCCTCCTTCATGAAAACCCTCTGGCATTGACGGTACAGTCGGTGTGGGAGGTGGTGCGATCCTTGACCATCAAGCCCTAGGATCGTACCGTCGTGCTCAGGGGGTCGTACCGTCGTGCTCAAGAGTCGTGCCATCGTGCTCAGGGGTCGTATCGTCGTGCATAAGGGTCGTATCGTCGTACGCAAGGGTCGTATCGTCGTGCTCAAGGGTCGTGCCGTCGTGCTCAAGGGTCATACCGTTGTGCTCAAGAGTCGTGCCATCGTGCTCAGGGGTCGTATCGTCGTGCTCAAGGGTCCTATCGTCGTACTCAAGGGTCGCACCGTCGTGCTCGAGGGTCGAACCATCAAGCTCTTTCACAAAAAAAAAAAGATAAAACATTGGTTCAGCCGAACCCACCGTGTGGACAAACAACTCGCTCACCACCACACACACAAAACAAAGCCATCATCATCCTCGTCACCCCTCGTGTCTCCACAACTCGTTCATTTCCATTCTGGTGACAGCCCTGCCGCCCCTTCCAGCCTCCCCATCCCTTAAGGTGGTCTTAAGGGTCCTCCTAAGACGCGGTTCGTTCACACCTACCCTGAAGGTGGTCTCCAGGTCCCCTTCTGGCGCGGTTCGTTCACACCTGAAGCCTCCGGGTATTTTCTAACGCCCTTCCCCGTCCACTCCAACGCCAGCGTGAATATCAGGTGACGTCTTCTGGGGGAGGTCTTCTTCACGCCCCACGGCCCAGGCTGGGCCCAGGCTGGGCCCAGGCTGCTTTTTACACCGCGACACAGGACGGCATCATAAAAGATAGGAAACAAGGCCTCTCCAGACACACCCTGCACCTCTTGTCTCCCTTTATTAACACTCTTATTCATCTATTTTCTTAACAGTGTATCTTATTTCTTTATCTTCATGCAATACATCTTATATCTTCACTCCTAAAAAACCTTCATTAAAGACCCGACTTCGTTTCTCATTACCCCTCTGCTCGGTTTTACGAACTCGGCACTTTTCACTTCGTGGTTCCGGGAATCTTTCTTTATCCCCAGCGAACTGGGTCTGTGACCAGACTGATTGTGGTGCTTCCTTATCGGGCAGATCTGTTCCAGCGGGGCAGCTCTCACGCCTGTATCATGGCATCCCCAGCAACTGATAAAGCAGACACATACAGACGCGTGAAGTCAATTAATCGGCCGACCTAACACACACACCTCACAGTCAGGAGAGCCTTTATCCAAGGACCGTGTACAGTATAAGGGTTGGAGAAGACTGTGGCACGGTGGACATACTGTGAGGTAGAGCGCGTACGATGCTGAGGAAATGCTACTTATAGTGGAACGGGAGGGACCTGCCTGCTCCTGAGGTGGGCGCACATCATCACCACCACCGCCCCTGTTCAAGAGTATCTACTCGTTATAGAACGGGAGAGATGGTCTTGAGATGGGCGCATGGCACCACACGGTCGTGGAGGATGCCTTGCTCAGACTTTAAACGTTAGGGCCTGGAGTTAAGACACCGGTGGGAGCCTCACACAACTCGGCCTGAGGTGTAAAAGCGAGTGAAACGGGAACTCACGTACCCTGGACAAGTCCTCTGCCTGACCCCGTCGTCTGTAGGGCAAGGTCACCAGGCTAGCGTGAATTGCGGTGCATTGGTACGGTGCTTTGGTGTGGTATGTGGTAGGAGGTGATGGGTGTGGTTGTATGGGTGTGTGGAGAGGAGGTTACAGGACGCGATTTTGTTCTGTAGCCCTGGTGTGTTCTGTCAATACATCCTCAAGATTCTGTGCATCAACTTCCATCCAGGATGCAGCGGCAGGAGTCCTCACGGTTAAACTAACTGCTTGCTGCTGGCTCACACACACACACACACACACACACACACACACACACACACACACACGTACAACCAATCAGCCGGTCTCACAAACACCTGACTCACCACCTCTCTAGCGTCGGCTTGCCTGGGTCGTAATTAGCCAGCCGACAGATTAACCAGCAACGGTGTTGGATGTGTCCCTGTTGTCCTAGAGACTTGCTGGCGGGGACACCACCACCCCCTTGCTAAAGCAGCCCCTCTACCACCACGCCTCCTCCCTCGTCAGTATGACCCAAGCCTGCCACCAGAGGACGACCTCCCCCCCCCCTCACAAAAGTCATGACACCCGACAGACGATCAAAGAGTGAAGAGATATTGATACATACTACACGGAGATGAGAGCTCCCTCCGCTTGGCTGCTGGGGCTCGGCCTCTGAGGAAATGTTCCCTGCCGCTTCATCAACCTCAACAGAGTCGGCCAGACGCCATCTGAAGCGACACCCCATCATCGCCAAGGCAACGTTCCACGGAGACCGTCAACTCCCTGAACCTGTGCCTCTATGGCTTATACTCCATCACCGATCAGTAACCCAGACATGACCTCCACTGAGAAGGATCGCGGTCCGAAAAGAGAAGACCTAACACCGCGTCGGGAGCCGGAGTGCTGGCCACACACGTATACACAGTGGATACGGAGACTGTTTCGGCAAGAGTGTGGGCGAAGGGCTTCTACCAGAGGGTGGACGAAGGCCAGCCAAGAGCGTACACCGGGTATAATACAAGGGCACCAAATGGAAACAGAAAGGCCCATGGAGTTCTACATGACAAGTGGGAGGTGATGCTCTGAGGGGGAACACCAGTAGAGTACTTGGTGGTTCCCAGTACCGGTGATGAAGAAGGCTGGTGGTCCCCGGTACGGGTGATGATGAAAGTTCTGGTGCGACGGCCGGTTACGGTACGAATCTAACCAGTTATCTTGCCTAACCAGCGCGATACCGTTACCCGGCAGGTGGCGCCTTGTAGCACAACTAGCGAGCCGCAACAAGGATGGAGAACAATGTTCAGACGAAGAACTGGTCCTCACCACCACCACCAGGAGGCTCCATCACAAAACAGGTCCCCCATCACCACAACCACCAGCTTTCAACACCATCAAAAGGCCCCCTAACTCCAGCAGCATTAGACTATACCACCACCAACACAAGCCTACAACACCTAAACATCAGGACCACCACCATCTCCATCACCAGACCACCACAATCTCCATCACCAGACCCCCCACCCCCACCACCATCTCCAACACCAGACCCCCACCGTAAGATAAAACTATCATGTCTCTGCCGACCCGGATGTTTGCCCTCGCTCTCTGGGATTTCTTACCGCAGCCAACACTCTCACTCCGCCCACACTCACTCACTCACTCACTCACTCACTCCGCCCGCCAACCGCCCACAGCTCTCAACTCTACCCCCACACTCTTACTTCACCCTTCCCAGCCAACTGTACTCTGCTACCCGGCCTCTACCCTCGTCCGGCACTGAATGGTACTACCGCCCCACCATCTTGAAATGTAATTATCTGATGCTTTCTGCCCGTCATCGATACCCTAACACATACACACACACACACACACACACACACACACACACACACACACACACTACCCTCCCTCCTCCTCTCCAACCTCCTCCAGCGATTCAGATATGTCACGCACTCCTCTGTCCCTCTGTCTGTGCGCCAGTTTCCTTATGAACTCGTTTTTGTTTCCTATGGCGTCCGTTCCCCTCCCACACCACCACTTCTCTCTCTCTCTCTCTCTCTCTCTCTCTCTCTCTCTCTCTCTCTCTCTCTCTCTCTTCTCCTCCCGGCTCCGTACTCCGCCAACTGTGTAGCGCCCTTGGTAATTCCCTGATCCTCCGTGGATCCTGCCGTCACGGGCCGCCCATCCGTTGAGGGCCGTTAGTGTCTAGACCGTCTTCCACGCCCGCCCGAGTCTGTCTCCATCCCGCCTAGATTGTCTCCATGCCCGCCCATCCCGCCTCCATCCCCGTCAGCACCGATTCTCTACCAATCTATCCGTCCGCCTACAGCGTCCTCTCCGGTGAGTTCAACCGCCCACCCTCCTCCGCCCTCACTGCTCTTCTGTCCCTCCTCCACCCTCACTGCTCTTCTGTCCCTCCTCCACCCTCACTGATCTTCTGTCCCTCCTCCGTCCTCACTGCTCTTCTGTCCTCCTCCACTCTCACTGCTCTTCGGTCCCTCCTCCGCCCTCACTGCTCTTCTGGCCGCCCATGACGCCCGCCCACCCCGTCAAAACACGCTCACTCTCCATCTGGGGGAGGAAAAGCCTCCGTTTATCAACATAAACAAACCGCGCACTCCACGAGGTGGATGGAGCGGTGGTGTGGCGATTCACACGGGGCAAGAGACGCAGGAGTGAGGACAACATCTGGATCGTTCGCAGAAACGACCTTGTGTGTGTGTGTGTGTGTGTGTGTGTGTGTGGGGGTTAGAGACGCACTTGAGTGGAGAGGCGAGCACAGGAGACTACGTTGGGCAAGGCCTAACCTCGGAGTATAAAACCTCACGTAAAGGTAAGACAATCTACCAATAGCTCTCAGTCAGGGTCTGCCTGTAGTAGGGGGCGCTGATAAAGAATCATGTTCCAAAGGAAGGATAAGTTACAACAAGCCGTCTCCCTTAAAGAGGATATCAAGAAATGAAAAAGCAGTAGAGGAGGGAAAAACGTAAAGCATTAAAAATGATTCCCAGCGCGAAAGAAGACTGCAAAAGATCTGGGAATAATCACGTCCCATGACCTTTCCTTTCAAGCCAGCACAAGGCTGGATTCTGAGAAACTTCAAAAAGAGAGACTCATTTCAAAGTATACACACACACACACACACACACACATTATACATATAATTTTTTTTTTTTCATACTATTCGCCATTTCCCGCGATAGCGAGGTAGCGTTAAGAACAGAGGACTGGGCCCTTGAGGGAATAACCTCACCTGGTTATATATATATATATATATATATATATATATATATATATATATATATATATATATATATATATATATATATAATACACACACACAGACGGGAACTATATGATGATAAACACATGGGAAAGTCCTGGCAGGTCTGGTGTCCCCAGCGTAAACTCGATGATTTCTAAAAACAAAACGTAATCAAGAGAGTGAACGAGGCGTCAGAGGATCATACAAGTGCTCTCATTAGCAAGCATAAACACATTCCTAGATGTGGATACAGAAAGCACCTGGGTTGTGTGAGGGAGGCCCACTCCATGCAAGGAGAGCAGTAGAGAGAGAAAGAGAGAAAAGGGGGAGTATAGGTTACGGCATATCACAAGACGGGATCCTCTGTCATTAAGACACAGCACCTATTGCTAATCCTACTGAAGCGCCTCTTGGTCACTGCTCTGACGATCCACTGTATCGTTCCGGATTCCAACTTGCTATCATCACTCCCTTCTACAGAAGCACTCGGGTACTGCATCACCCCCTTCTACAGTAGCATTTGGGTACTGGAGTGGTGTCAAATCTGGCCCCCTTTCTTTTTTTTAATACGTTTATAATCTCTCCCTTGCCAGTTGATTACTTCCCCGACATTTACATATAATACTCTAGATTGAAAATTTGCATATACATTTGGTGCGGATGTGATGTTTCATTTTTATGTATGAAGAGAGTTGGGAGGGGGGGGGGATGGAGAGGGAGTTGAAGGGAGACTCTCAGACTGTGAGAGCTCGAGTGAGTCAGATTCATTTCATCGCAGAGAGAGAGAGAGAGAGAGAGAGAGAGAGAGAGAGAGAGAGAGAGAGAGAGAGAGAGAGAGAGAGAGAGAGAGAGAGAGAGAGAGAGAGAGAGAGAGAAACGCAAATTCAGATTTTTACGATTTACCCAAGAGGTAAGCTCCCTGGAGTTTCCCTTCGCCACTTCCCCGACCCACCCCACAACCATGTGTCTGCCACGGATCCATCCATGTACGTGTGAGTACATCAGAACATCATGGTGTACGTCCTCCATGAGCTAGAAGTATAGGTAATCCCGTAGCTACCAACACCGTAAGGTAAACGTTGGGTATCGTATTCTTTAAGACCCCCTCTAGGTCCAGTCGCGAGGTCTTCAGAGAAGGGAAGTCACACATCGTAGGCTTCAGGAGATCAACGTTTTAATACAGGGTCGGAGCCCGGGGCACTGCCACCGCCACCAGACAATGAGTTGGGACGAGAGGAGTGTGTGGGGCGGGTAGGGGACGAGAGGAGTGTGTGGGGTGGGTAGGGGACGAGAGGAGTGTGGGGTGGGAGGGACGAGAGGAGTGTGTGGGAGGGGAGGGTCGAGTGTGGAAGAGTGACTCTGAACACAAGAACTCCCTGGACAATCATGGGTGGCGGCGTCCGAGCAGAGGACGGGGAGGCGTCTCCTACAGCACGGAAGGCTGGCAGGGGCGTCCTGCGTCCACTAAACGGCAGCAGAGAAGCAATACGAGAGGAGGATCTCACCCATAAGGATGGCGTCATTTACAGGCCAGGGAGGGGAGGGCGAGGAGGATGAGGACATGAAGCTCGGAGGGAAGGGGAGGGGCAGGAGGCATACTAGCGAGAGGCGGGAAGAGTCAATTAAGACAGGGGGTTGGTGTGTCTTGATCCCCTTGGTCAAAGGAACAGCAGCTCCCTCGCCAGTACTCCCTCCCTTGCCTTTCCTCAAATCATGCTCCAGATAACAACACAAACCTCCCCTGACGCCCACTGCCACACTATGACCCTACCCTACGTAGATCCACCGACGTCGCCGCTAAACACCATCCTTGCCGTCAACCTGACGTAGGGCTGAGGACGTTCCTCGTCTCTACCCCCCGTCGCTTGCCTACTGACCAGGGCGTCATCTCAGACGAGGGAACATCCCCACGCTTGTTTTCTTAAGTCTGCTGCTCTGATGCCTCAATGTCGTCCCCCTACTACTGAGCGAAGGAACATGACTTCTCCTGTCGCCCCAGACGGTCGCTGGCAGGAGGACGAGGCATCTTGGGACTTCCAGATGTTGCTTAGCATCCTGTGCTGGTACGTGGGGGAAACTCTGCCCCACCAACCAACCACGCACCAAAATTTCCCAGGCCTACAGAGCCTGCACGGTACCACATCGTGTGTAAATCTGGGACTTCCTATCATTTTCCATTCATACATTATCATGCGATTTTCGCACGCATTGGTCATTGCATGATCAAACCCCACAGTTCTCTCTCTCTCTCTCTCTCTCTCTCTCTCTCTCTCTCTCTCTCTCTCTCTCTCTCTCTCTCTCTCTCTCTCTCTCTCTCTCTCTCTCCACCTACTGGTCTAGCCAGACAGCCAGGTGTCCATCAGGCGAAGTCTGGCTCGGTGCCAGGCTCGTGCCACAGCAAAGGGGGGAGGGGGGAGATGAGGTGCCATGACACTGCTGCTGCTCCAGATCCTGCAATAATCATGACCAGAGCGCCAGCGTAGTGCAACCACCCCCATCCCCCCGCCTCTTCTGCCCGCCGCACCCACCACCACCACCACCACCACCCGCGGCGTGAGGATGCCGCTGCCCTCATTCTGCCGCAGGAGGGCGGGAAAGAATCCCCGACGCCACTTACATCAGCGTCATCCCAAGCGGTGTTATGTAGGCCACCGCCACACACGGGCTGTCACCAAAAATAACGCTAATAACATTTAAAAAAAAAAATGCCGATGACATCCACGTTGTATAAACGATCTTTGCCCATCGTCGAGAAAAGCGCAAGAAACATCATTATTCTCGGGGAGGCCACAACAACTCCTCCTTGTCCCCCAGCGACAACCCTTCCACCAACCCACACACTTGTGTGTAACATCTGGACTTCATTTAACCGTTGGGACGAAGAGAGAACGATCCTCTATTTCACCGTAAACTCGCCAGCCACAACCACGAACAGTCTGACTGATCAAAGCCCCCGTGTCTGTAGCTCAATAAGTAACTTTATCATCGAGATTACGGCCGAACTCTCCACTGTAAACCATTTATCAACACAGACACATCGGCGCCGGAGAAAGACCATCCATTTCCGACCGTCCTTCCGGTTCGCGCACACCGTCGTCAGGAGGGTTCTCCCTTACCCTTCCACTGTCGCCGCCCGTAGTCTCGCATCTCACACTAGTGGAGGCTTGGGCGTGGAATGAGGTGACGTCAGGAGCTCCCGTGTCTTTAGGTTACCCTGATCTGTGAGGTGTATATACACATTACCTTCAACAGCTCAGCCTCCGCTCCTTCCACGAGTGTACACATAAGCAAGAGAGGCTTTCCTGAAATGACGGGAAAGAAGAAAAGCCACAAACACCCGTTTTACTTCCTGCCTTCTCATGCGACACGCAGTACAGGAGACGTCAATGTTCACTCTCCCAGTGGAGGTCGGGCCGGGATCCGACAAAGGGGAGCAAAGGAGCAAGGGAGGGAACTTCTCCTAACTCTCCTTCAGACCACAGCTCTTCACCTCCAGGTTTAGGCTCCCTGGCCACGGAGGGACGACAGCTCCAGGACAACCCAGAAAGGCTAGCTGAGTCGTAATCTAAACTCACGAGGGAGGGTTGGCTGTGGCATCTTACAGTCATAATTGACCATCAATGTACACTGCACTTATCTACGGTGCTTGCCGATGGCCTAATGATATCACGTGGTTTAAGTGACAATCGCGAGTGGTTGTCAGCAGCTTAATCTACTGTCATTTGTACACACTGACACTCACAAGTATCTGGATGACTGAAATAGAGAGATCGCAAGACTATGATTCCCCTGTTATCACTCACTCACGCTTCTACTCAATACCTGCACTTTCCCTCCAACCTCATGTGATCTCACGCCCTCCCTCTTCCCGCTGTTCCTCCTACCACAGCGGCTCTACTTTCCCTTCCCCCCCCCCCTCTGCTGCTCCTCCCGCAGCAGCATTACCACCCCTCCCTGCCCTCTGCCACTCTTCCCGCAGCAGCATCACCTCCCACGTCCTCTGCCGCCACTCCTCCCGCAGATGTATCACCACCCCCATACTCCGCCACTCGTTCCGTAGCAGCATCACCACCCCCTGCCCTCCGGTGCCACTCCTCCTACACCTACACACCACACCAACACTAAAATTCCGCGCCCTCCAACACCCAATACATTTTACTTTTCCACGACGGCGGGAGACCAGCGTCTCTAAAGGTCAGCCATCCGTCTTGGAGCCCAGCTGACAGCTCCTCTCCCTGATTCTTTCGTCTCCTTTCTCTTCCCCTCGCTCTTCCTTATCTCCATCTCCCTCTCCCTTCCTCCCTGACCAGAGACTATAATTACAAAACTTCGGAGTTAATATTCACGGGACAATAGTCTGGATCCTCTCTAGCAGCTTCTCTTTTCAATTCATAAGAGAAGATCAAAGCTGGGAGTCTTGCTTCTGCTGTCGAACTCTGTGTTTACCCAGCTCTTCCAAGAGCAAGTGAGCAGCAGCAGAACCAGCAGCAGGAGAACCAGCAGAAGCAGATACTGTCATTCCCATCACTACTACTGAGAAGACCTGGATCATCTGTTTATCTTCTTTGAGATCCGAGTCTCTCACAAGCTCTCTCAAGAAAATTCAGGACGACCCCGTCATTTTAACATCCTTAGGGGGGGGGGGCCTCCCCTGCCTGTCTTGTCCCTGCAGCCTCTATCCATTAGCGAGGGGCTCCCCCGAGTGTGCCCGCACGACGAGGACGCGCCTCCTGCCACAGACACAAGACACTACACAAGCAGGAGTGACAACCTCCCAGCAGCTGGCGAGACAGGCGGGATAACAAGGCTGCCTCGACAGAGTCTACATAAATTCCAGCCGTGTTCCTACAGGACCCGACCTTCGTTACCAGCCACCCAGACGAGCCGTGGCGACCTCTCCACGCCAGAGTGGGTCGCCTCCGGGTCCAGACCTTTCCCAGGGGGTTCTCCAGGGGTCAGACATCCGCTGATCATGGAGACAAATTTGTGTCGTTACTGACACCTCAAGGACACGAACGTATGGGAATCGACACGAACCGTCCTCGGCCACGCGTTCAACTGCCACAATATTCGCGTCACTCTATGTCTCAAATGCTAGTGATAACATACTCCGACCTGGCTATAGCTCGTAGGCAGCTGATGCGAGGGGCGACCAAAGCTGACGTTTGACGAGGAAGCGAGGAAAACATTTACCCCAACATGTGGGCTGGGGACGGTATTTACAGCGGGTGGGTCGAACTGGGCAGATGGCTTCGTGAGACACCAGCCCGACACTGATGACCAGACTCCATATACAGGGACAACTCAGGAAGAGGCCGTACCCACACTGACAGAACCCGGCAGGAGGCTGTACCCATACTGACAGAACCCGGCAGAATATAAGGACACATCAACGTCGACATCTCTTCAATATATCCCTCCAGGAAGGTAAAGACTTTCCCTTTGCAAGACATAACCCTTCACCAGGAAGATAAAGACTTTCCCTTTACAGGACGTAACACTTCACCGGGAAGGTAAAGACTTTCCCTTTACAGGACGTAACACTTCACCAGGAAGATAAAGACTTTCCCTTTACAGGACGTAACACTTCACCGGGAAGGTAAAGACTTTCCCTTTACAAGCAGTGGAGCAGGCTGGCAGCGGAGAGGGCGCGTCTGGATAATGTATGACAACGTAACTCTGGACTGGTCGTTGAGAAAGAAGCCTGGGCCTTGGGCTAGTCATGACCTTTATGGCACACGCTGCTCTGGACGGCATGGAGCTGCACTCATGAGTGAGTGTGATGGCAACACTGCTGGGTGACATGAGCCGCACTCAAGAGCGCGATGGCAACGCTGCTGGGTGACATGAGCCGCACTCAAGAGCGTGATGGCAACGCTGCTGGGTGACATGGGCTCTACTCAAGAGTGTGATGGCAACGCTGCTGGGTGACATGAGCCGCACTCAAAGAGCGCGATGGCAAAGCCGGTGCCATTCTCACACCAGGTCCAACAACACTTAGTGACTGACACAAATATCATTTACAGTCAAGCAGGGTTAAGGCCTTGTACGAGAGAGAGAGAGAGAGAGAGAGAGAGAGAGAGAGAGAGAGAGAGAGAGAGAGAGAGAGAGACTCACTTCACTAGCATAATGATCTGGGGAAATCTGGAAATACGCTGACGCACACAGGACGAGCTGAGAATCTGGAGCGAGACTCAGATTTCAGAGAAATGGAGGGAGGGAGGGAGGCACAGGAGGGTGACACACACACACACACACACACACACACACACACACACACACACACACACACACACACAACATGAAGGTGGCCGGGAGGGCGTCAGGAGGTCATCCCGCAAGTCGAGCATTCCTCATCTTAACAACACTTCGGTGTCCCCGACCTCTGCTTCGTGATTGGACAGAGACATAAACAACGTGACGATTTACGGGTTATGGCGGTACCGCACGACCCCCCAGTTGGTGCTTGCAGGAGAAAAAGAATCACTACTGAGGCACCGCCCAAGGTAGCAGCAGCACCCACGGGGGTAGTGAGCTAAGCCGGGCTGTGGCGGGCTGGTGCGGAAGTCCCAGCAGAAAGGGACGACACCCCCCACTTCGACTCCCTGCTGGTAAGAACCGGTCCGACACAATATTGTGAGTGGTCTGATCACAGAGAGAGAGAGAGAGAGAGAGAGAGAGAGAGAGAGAGAGAGAGAGAGAGAGAGAGAGAGAGAGAGAGAGAGAACAGCAGCAGTAGGTACACATGGTAGTAGGTAGAGATTGTGACAGACAGCACACCAGTCAAATAGGTACTACCGCCTGGGTATACTGAAGCAGTGGTCCAAGCTTCTCGTATTTGTGCCTCAGAGTATCCGTGGGCCTCAAGGTATTCACACCACACACACACAGACACTCTCCGTCTGACGTGCGACTCTAGATCACAAGTGACTCAAGACTATTCTTAACCCCATAATCCTCCTGTGGTGAGATCTAGCCTTACCTAACGCCATCATCTCTCGTCACCTATACAGAGAGTTCAGGGGTAGGATCCCCCGCGAGTGTGTGAAAAACACACACGACCGAAGAAATCCCACAGTCTACGTCCTTCGTGTCCTTCGCCTCCCGCACCAGCGACGAATACGTCCTCTTTCTCGTCACCCTTACCTTCCCACAGCGGCCACACAACATGGCCGGCGTGCACATCGATCACGAACTGGAAGACGTTCTCTGGACGTGGGACGCCCTCCGTGCGACGAGGAGCTTCCGAGATCGGGGACAAAATTCGTCGAGGATTTCCAAGTAGCGTCGCAGGGATGGGGGGAGATGGGGAGGGAGGACTCAAGGCAGGACCGTTATGATACCTCCTCCTCCTCCTCCTTCTTTCCTTAGGCAGGTAAGATCCTCCTATTCCTCCTCCTCCTCTCCCTCCTCCCAGCCGTGTCATTTTATCCCTTCCTACTTCAGGAGTCCCAGACGACAAACGCCAGCGGGAGCCCCTGATCGCCTCTTCTACAATTCTTTCCTCTATCGCTCTCTCTTTTACGTTCTTTCCCCGTCACTCAAGATGGCTTTGACTGGGGGGGTATGATCCCCCCGCCCCCATCATGCTATGTCGGTCACTGTAGAAACAAATAAGTCGCTCTAGCTCGGCAAAAAATAAATAAATAAATCTATTTATCTATCTATCGGGACTTTCCATTTTCTCCTGTATCATTCCTTACTTCATCACTTACTTCATCAATCATTTCTCCTTCACCTCTCTCTCTCTCTCTCTCTCTCTCTCTCTCTCTCTCTCTCTCTCTCTCTCTCTCTCTCTCTCTCTCTCTCCGTGTAATCCTTTTACCCACCCCCCTCCCCCTCTCTCACTCCTCACGCCTCAATCTTCTCCCCTTTGAGGGAACCTTTCCCTCCCTCCCCATCCGGAGCGGCCGCGACCAGACGCTCTCGTTCCCCCCTCAATCCACCAACCCCTCACCCTTCCCCCTCTATCAGCCTCTCCACCACCCCTCTACATCACGGCTGGCCAAACACTTCATCCACATCAATCATCAGCGAACAGCTAGCACCGTTCAAGGAGGATAAGCACAAGTCAAAATACATTTCTAAAAACAATGGTACCCTTCCGGGTCTGCATCTAGCCTCCTCCTCGGCAAAATCCACTTCAGAAATTGGTAACGTTATCAGTTCCCCACTCACGACTTCCTCTCATACTTCGTTGTCCGTATATAATCTCCTCGTACGACGCTGGCGAATATGATTATTTTTTTTTTTCCCCTATCTGCCGTTGTGCCGGAGGGAGAGGTGGGTGGGGAGGTACCTTGCTGGTGGGGAGGTACTCTCAGTCATAGACCACATCAGATCCCCTCCCGTGTAGCACCTTCTAATATACTCCGACGTACAGCCGTTCCTCCCACCCACACTCCCTACCTACCGAGAAGCCACACGCCCCCATCCGCCCACGTCTCCTTTCCTCCCCCACCTCTCTCTCTCTCTCTCTCTCTCTCTCTCTCTCTCTCTCTCTCTCTCTCTCTCTCTCCAGACCGGGCCCTCGAAAACCACCCCAGAATTTCCCGGCTGGAAATTAGTCTCGGGCGAGGTAACCATTTCCGGAGGCGGCGGCGGGAGCGCGGGTCGCCATGGTGACGGGTCGGCTGTCTCCTGCCCTACCTGAGCCCGGCTCCCTTCCACGTGTCCTCCGCCTCACCTGCCTCCGCCCACAGGCGTCCGCCCTCCGCCTGCCCCGCCTCTATCCACAGGCGCCCTTAACCCTCACCTACCTCAATCTAGAGGTCCCCCCCCTCCGCCTCCCTCCACTCCTGCATCATTCCACGGAAGCCCTCCGCCTGCCCTGCCTTCCTAACTGACCTCTCTCTCTCTCTCTCTCTCTCTCTCTCTCTCTCTCTCTCTCTCTCTCTCTCTCTCTCTCTCTCTCTCCCTAACTGTCCCATCTCACCTAAGACCGTCATCAACTGCCCCCCACCCCCCCGTCGTCTGCAAAGCCTCGCTGTTCCTAAAGACTTGGACACCTACAGGCGACGCTAAAGGCTCCCCCGCTCCCGCCATGCCTCCCTCTCCGACGGACCCTAAAACGGTAGCTCCTGTGACGACCGTCACCTCCCCCACTTCCCCTTACGTTACTGGGACGCCATTACGACCATCGCAAGGGCGGCTCCTTTGACGCCCGTCTCCACCCACGCCGCCGGGGAAACCCTGCTGTTACGGGGAAAAGTTGCATAACATGCCAAAACATCATCAGCAAAACGTCCACCAATTTCCTCCCAGTCCGCACTAATTACTTCTTCTAATCAGCCGAGGGTCTGGGTTATTAGCGCCGGGGTTAATTGACAGGCGGGCTTATGAGGGAGCCTGGCCCAGCGGACGTGTATACCTCCATAATGATAACACAGCCTGATCCTAACCCCCCCTACACAAGCTGCCTAACACAGCCTAGTCCTACCATCACCCCTCTACCTAACACAACCTGGTCCTAACTAACTCCGCTATCTAACCTAGCCTGGTTCTACCTCTAACCCGCTGTCTAACACAGCCTGGGACAAACCAACTCTACTACCTAACACAGCACGGTCCCTACCATCACCCCGCTACCTAACACAGCCTGGGACTAAATAACTCTACCACCTAACACAGCAGGGTCCCTACCATCACCCCGCTACCTAACACAGCCTGGGACTAAATAACTCTACCACCTAACACAGCACGGTCCCTACTATCACCCCGCCACCTAACATAGCGCAGGCCTAACCCATCCTGCTATTCAACACATTACCAGCGGCCACTTGAGAAACGAGGCTTAACAGTGTAGACATCTACGAAGACCCTTGGTAACCAGGAAGACCCACCTAGTTAAGTATTTACCAGGCGTACCAGACCAACCAGGCTCGGGTGTGTGTGTGTGTGTGTGTGTGTGTGTGTGTGTGTGTGTGTGTGTGTGTGTGTGGGCCTGCACACCTCTGCCTCCAACATCTCGGTCGAACCAGGACGGGTATGTTTGTATGTGGCGTTACGTCTTGGACGCTGTTGCTGCGCTGCTGCCGCAGTCGTGAGGCAAATGACACACACACACACACACACACACACACACACACACACACACACACACACACACACACACCCTACTAAAGCGCAGGAATGCTGAGACAATATACTTCACACATGTGTGCCTCCATGTTCGCCAGCAAAGCCATGAATAAACAATTACTGAAGTCCGACGTGTTTTTTGTTTTTCATCGATCACAAGTAGACGTTAGTTGTTACAACAAACACGAGTGATTTCTATTTTTTTTCTTCTGTACACAATATACGGCGACTTCTATACACACACTCGTGCCTACACCACGCGGGTAGGTGGGGCAAGGGAGTGGCAGAAAATAGGAAAGACAAGGATAGGGGTACGCGACACACACACACACACACACACACACACACACACACACACACACACACGCACACACGGGGAGGAACCACCGCCTCAGCGTACTGAGCGCGTTCATACCATCAGCACACATGGCTCCCATCCCTTCCAGACGTGCATGGCTTTCAGTACATCCTTAATCGGGCGGGGATAAATGGCCGTGCATTCACTGCCACGAGCAGCAGCCCTCCTCCGTAGGGGGATATGTAGATCCCGGAGGTGATCAATAACCTGCGACACAAAAAGAAAATGTGCCGATAAACACCGATAGCTACACCCGATACCCCACATCAATATCCACACATACAAGGATTAAAAGATATATCCTTGATTCATAACTCTATGTGCGCAGACTCACATATAACAGACGAAGCTACATATAAAGAAAGATACATAGTCAGCACGACTACAACACACATACATACAGGGATGAGAGTTGATGGGGACGTGATGGGACGTCCCACAGTCGGGTTGGCCTAATAGAAGGCGTATATGTCAGTATCACAGATGATCCACACAGAGAACGGTAGAAGAGTTCTGCTAGCTACAGCAAACGTTTCCCAAGGTGGAAGTTGAACTGGTGCACTTAACGAAAGCTATGGGAGGTGCAAGATTAAGACCCTTGTGAAACCCCAAAACAAAAGGGGACCTAAAATAAGGATGGCCCCCAAAACATTTCGGGAACCCTTGCCAAAGTCCATGCTCCAGACGGCTATACATGGCAATCAGGCCAATGGAGACAAGAACGAGTACTACAATGTAAATGTGACATCGATTTAGAAAATCTATGGGGATGGGCGGACAAGGTGGCTTTGCGGACACTTTATAAGTTGGATAGAACAGGGAGGCAATAATATAACGAAGTCTTACGTAAGATGGATGAGGGGAGGGGGTTTATTCAGAGCAATGCGGGGGAGACAAAAGAGAAATGGATGGGTCACATATTACGAGAAAGACGTCCTGTGGCTGACAGATGTGACAGAGGAGGACAAAATACGACGGGGAGGAAAGAGGACATATCTATCCTTGATGACGTGAAGGCCAGGATGCGATATTACCACATGAAGAGTGACAATGAAGGTACACAGGTGGGCGGGAGTTTCATCCAGGAAACACACATAGACACACACACACACACGTGCGTTCGTGCGGTGTGTGTGTGTGTGTGTGTGTGTGTGTGTGTGTGTGTGTGTGTGTGTGTGTGTGTGCGTTTCTATGACCATTCCCTTCCGTCACCAAACCCCAGGCAACATACAGTACTCCCTTTCACACACCATAACACAGCAGTGTTCTTAGGGGGCACCTACACGCCACCTGTCTATTCCCTATCCTCCCACCGAGGTACCTCTCTAGCCACAGGTCTGAGACTCTGGCTTCTCCCTGTCTCGCCTAATCCGCACCACAACCCCCACGGGAGCCGTGTCCGTCCCCACACGAAAATCCTGTGCCCGAGATTGAAAGGGATGCGTCCCGATCCTCCCTCCTATCAGGAGCCCATCTAAACCCGTGCCTTATGTCGGGGGGACCAGATCCCTGGCAGCTACTCATCCCCGACATCAGAGGGACGCTGGACCTTTCAATAATCCGACACACGAATCTGGTCGTCCCCAGTTACTCCCAAGGCCTGAGGTGTGTGTGTGTGTGTGTGTGTGTGTGTGTGTGTGTGTGTGTGTGTGGAAGGTGTGCCCACTACTCCCAGCCATAGGAGGTGTGTGTCCCAGGGGAGGTGTACCAGTACTCCTAGCCCTAGAGGGTCTGTGTCCAAGGGGAGGTGTACCAATACTCCCAGCCCTGGAGGGTCTATGTCCCTGGAGAGACGTACCCAGTACTCCCAGGTCTGGGAGGTGTGTGTGTGAGTGTGTGTGTGTCCCAGGTAGGGCGACCCTGCTGCTGTTCCTCCTCCTCCTCCTCCTCCTCCTCCCTCGTGCATCACAATGAGAATATTACATAAGAGACAGCAAAGCGCCGTGACGTCAGCGGACGGACCACCTTACATCAGCATCAGTTCGACAAGACACACGACGACCAGCAGGCCTCAGGGGCTTCACACCCTCGCTTGAGGCAAGATAAGATATCCACAGCAGGAAATCGTCCACATATTCACCACAAGGGGATACAGTACGACCTCGGAACAGTAAAAGGAAATGGACGAAGGCAAGTTTCCGCCACCACCATAGGCAATGAGACTCTAATTCAGCCGCGGTCACGCCGCCAGCGGGACGGGTCTCCTCCCTCCCTGCTCCCGTATATACACACCCGCGTATCTCCGGCTATGAGCAGAGGAAATGAGACGGCTACACATCCTGGGAACTTGGGGCGCGAGATCTGCACACCCTGGACGTAGCTACGGCTCCTGGGGTAAACAGAAGAACCAGCCAGAGAAGACCAGGGGAAGATTGAAAGATCAGGACGTTGACAATTTGAGGGCCGCTTCTGTCGCAAATATTTCATACGAATACAATCTACCTATGGATACATCTATCATTAACTCCATTCCTAATTGTCATAGGATGGAAAACACACAAACACACAGACACACACAGGCACACACCATCACGATGGAGAGACTGGCTCCAAATCTGCTTAAGAAAAGATCCTGACTGAGGCAGATGGGTGCCAAGTTATGTCCAGCTGGAAGCAGAGACGCGAAAGCCCCCAGCAGAGGAGGACCAGCCAATCCAAGTGGAGGAAACCCGTTCGTCCTGGAATTTCCCCCGTTGACGAGAACCCGGGACAGTGCAACAACGTCTTAAACCCACACAAGGAAGAAAATGTCATTGTGGGACTGAAGCCCTCCACGACACTCACAAATACGGCCATCTGCTTCACCGCGAAGGATTCCACTCTTCATCCCACGCCTATCCCCGCAAGACCTACTTACCATCCCACTGCTTGTAACCCGGCCATTATCTACACCCCGTCAGTAAAAGCCCCCTACCTAACACCCACCACCTCTGGAACTCTGCTCCATATGTAATTCTAAATACCAATACACACGTATCCAGGAGTGGCATATTAGGTCTATCTACTTATAAGTAACCCACGACCCATATCTATACGAGAGTCCTGGCGTTGCCCAGGACCCTCCTAGAGGCTCCTGCAGTTCAAGCCTGCGCTACTTCCAGCGGCCGGGGGAAAGGGGTGTCCTTTAAGAGCGTGAAGTTCTTGGACGAGTGATCCTTTCCACGCGAGGCGTAGAGTCACATGACACCCCCGGGGAAGGTATAGGTCGTCACACCTGTCGCATCATCGCTGCTGCCCTACTGTTCACCCCTCTCTCTCTCTCTCTCTCTCTCTCTCTCTCTCTCTCTCTCTCTCTCTCTCTCTCTCTCTCTCTCTTCCCCACCAACTACACCAACCTTCACCAACAACATTCAGACAACAACAGTGGCTGAATTCAACCCCCACCTCCTCTCTCCCTTCCTTACTTCCTCTCCTTACCTACATCAACGACAACTTCTCCCCCCCCCTTCAACCCTGGCAGCATCTTGACCTCCCCCTCCCCCCCTTACCCTTGGCCACCATGCATGGCTGCCAAAATTACTGTCACGTTTGCCAAACTTACTGCCGTGGTTGCCAAACTTGAGTGTGTGTGTGTGTGTGTGTGTGTGTGTGTGTGTTTGCGGTGGCCAAACTTATTGCCCGGGTTGCCAAACTAATCACCAAGGTTGCCTAACTTTACGAATGGCAACCAAACCTATTGCCAGGGTTGCTAAAACTTAGGGGCTATTAGTGTGGGCCAAGTTAATCACCACGGTTGGCATCATTATAAAATATGGAAACTGCATCACACACACACATCTATGATGCTTCAACGAAATTACATACGAAAAAAAAAGAAACTCTAATACGAAACAAAGTTCTAAAAGTATATCAAAAACATCTACGAAACTTCAAAGTAATCATATACGAAACAAAATAAAAAAAGAAAAAGTTTTAAGATATACGGAAAAAATCAGAGAAAACCATCAACAATGTCGTGTGTGAGCTGCCCTGCGTTCGTCTACCTTTCGTTCGTGCACGATACTGAATTTCGTGTGGGAAGATGCTACACACACACACACACACACACACACACACACACACACACACACACACACACAGTGTCTGGTAACTAATTCGTCTGAGCTGGCTCGGCCCTAAGACAAGGTTGGGTTTACGTATAATCAGGTCGTCTATTCGGGATAAATCATTGTCATCGGGTAAGTGAGATTAGGGTGCGGTCATCTGATTGTGCCAGGCGAGGTTTAAGCGACATCACTTTACAACGAGATGTGTCAAAAGTCAGGCGTGTAGCGGGGTTACAACCGGGTGTACAGAGAAGCTACATACTGATCGGCGAGGGAAAACAAGGCAAAGATTTCACCCTACCAGCATGTGGCACAGAGGCCGGTTGGCCAGACCGACCGAGTCTTCTAAGAGACCGGGCCGAGCCTAGGCTAACCTGGCCTCCGGCTACGAAATCAATATTAGGTCACAACAATAACATCTGCTGGACGCCAGGGCGGGTGGGTCTTGGCGTGGGCAACGCCAGAGGCACAACGCGGAAGTGTGTGTGTGTGTGTGTGTGTGTGTGTGTGTGTGTGTGTGTGTGTGTGTGTGTGTGTGTGTGTGTGTGTGGGCACCAGAATGCCAATCAACTGTGGACAGAAGAGGAGCCAAACTTTCCGGCCCGAGGCACTGCAGTCCAGTCCACAAGTGACATCAAAGATCTACTGATATCTTCACCTCCCAGGAGTTCTGAATCTCCTCTTCAACATAATATACTGACGAAGCAAAAGAGGAACAAGATACACCAACGAAGAAATGTGGCTTTCGGCTTTAAATAATAATAATAATAATAATAATAATAATAATAATAATAATAATAATAATAATAATAATAATAATAATTCGGAATCTCATTCTTCAAGTTAAAAAGAAATATCTGCCAAAGAGAGAGGGGAAAAAAAATAAGGGGACCACTGGATCCAGACGACCTGGAAAACAAGACTAATGATGGAACGTAAGGAGCCAGCCTGGGGCTGGGTGGGTGTGGATGGTGGACGCCCCTGGCAAGAGAACTATTCATCGGGAACTCATCATTTCTGAGACGGCAGCGCAAGGGGCCATCAGCAGACCTTAAAAAAAAAAAAAAGGGGGCCTTAAAGACGCAATAACATCTGGCACGCCTGGGGAAATCACAAGTGCCCCCTCACGTCACCTCAATAAC
Source organism: Panulirus ornatus (assembly GCF_036320965.1). Classification (NCBI taxonomy): domain Eukaryota; kingdom Metazoa; phylum Arthropoda; class Malacostraca; order Decapoda; family Palinuridae; genus Panulirus; species Panulirus ornatus. The sequence goes on along the minus strand of NC_092251.1, from coordinate 6,928,240 downwards.
CCAGTGATTTACGAAAGGTCTGGCCATAATCAGCCGGGACTTTGGAATAGCCAGGCCATGACCCTGGGACGGTGGGCGAGCCGTGAAACTGAACCACGAAGGCGGCTGCAAGTTGCTTAAAATTACCTCGACCAACACCCGTTGGTCACACCGCCACCACCCCAATAATTACAAGAAAACTGTCTCGTAATGAGCTTAGGAGGCTGCATTAGCGCCTCACGCCCAGCTATTAGACGTCATAATATCATCTCCAGACCTTTTGGTTCCCTCCCTCCCACCCAGCCCCCCACATCCTCCTCCTCCTCCAGGGGTCGTGTTGGAGGTGGTGGTGGCAAAACGCCCTTCCCCAGTCTAGGACCTCAGGCCAGACGGAGACCGGACGGTGTTTCGGACATTCAGAGAATCGTCAGCGCCGTCAGTAGTGCGCTTTTAACACGCACCAGAACCCGACGGAGGAGGACCCACCTCCGTCTGGGAATGTAATTGTCACCCCGACACCACTCTCAATAGACTATGGCGAATACTTTTATTTTTTTCCCCCTGACCGCCTCCCTTCCTTCTTACATAACTGTCTGGTCTTGAGATCATCCAAGCCGACAGCCTCGTCACACACACACACACAGACACACACACACACACACACAGGGCAATGTTCAGGGTGTCTCCTCCTCTGTCTGCATCAGAGGGCAGCCGAAGACGTCCTAAGGAAACAACACTTAGAGTTTGTGTTGCTCTGACGGTCGTCATCTGCTTACAGCAACGGCCCAGTGTTTGTCCCTCCGTACACAACCAACCACTTCAGCCCGAAATGCCACGCAGCATCTGCTCGTGTTTTAATTCGCTGTATCGTCTTGACACTCCCATCGGGCCATCTCATCGTCTCATAGGAGACAGTAAATTAGGTTATATTTAGGAGACTTGAGCCCTTAATTACCTCTTCACAAATGGAAGCGACTGTAATATAGACCGGAGCTATAATTACCCCTAGACATAGAAGGCGTGTTCATGTGAATCTACTCCTCCAGGACGACCAATTTACAGTCAAGAGCTACGTAGCGTGCACTATGTCTCCTTGTTGACGCGCGAGGCCAATCACCTGTCCCGTGTTTACAGTGCGAGGGCTCGACCGACCGGCGGTTTACAAACACCTCCGCCGACCTGCGCCACAGCCAACTCCCAACATCACATGTATGAAATGAGAGGAATAATGCTTTCGTGACAGCATCAGTCTGCAGTGTTTCTCTTCCTGTATGACCTGGTTCCCCCTCATTAGTACCCCACTTTTCCCCTAACTAGTACCCATTGTTTCCCCTCACTAGTAACCAGCGTTTTTCCTCACTAGTAACTAATATTTCCCCCCTTAACTAGTGCCCAGTGTCTCCCCTAACTAGTACCTTGTGTTTCCCCTCTCTAGTAACCAGTGTTTTTCCTCACTAGTAACTAGTGTTTCCCCTCTCTGGTAAGTAGTATTTCTCCTCACTAGTACCCGATGTTTCCCCCTTAACAGTACCATGTGTTTCCCATTAACAGTGCCTAATGTTTCCCCCTCACTCGCACCCACTGCTTCCCCTCAACAGAAACCAGTGTTTTCCCTCTACCTCACTAACATCCAGTGTTTCCCCTCACGAGCATAAATGTTTATGCCTCACTAGCACCCACTATTTCTCTTCACTAGTACCTCCAACTTTACTTCGCTTGTACCAATTTTACCTCACTTGTACCCTGTACTCCCTCTCTAACTAACAGTCAAAATTTCCCACCACTGGGACCTAGATTTTCCCCTCACCAATACTCAATACTTCACTGCTACCCAAAGGTTTTCCCCTCACTTGTGCCCCATTTTTCCCCTCGTTGATATTAGCATTTCCCCTCACTAGTACCCAGTGGAAAAAACAAGGTTCATTCACCATGATCAGGATTCATGGACAGAAACACCCACGTCAAGGACCACATCAAGGACCACGCCAAGGTAAGGGCTGGGGTCGACAGATCCGGGAATGCAGTCACCCACGTCAAGGGCCACGTCAAGGTGAAGGATTGGGGTCGAGAGACCTGGGAATGCAGTCACCCACGTCAAGGACCACGTTAAGGTGAAGGATTGGGGTCGAGAGACCCGAGAACACGATCACCCAATGTCAAGGACCACGCCAGGTGAAGGGCTGGTGGCCGAGGGACCTAGAAACACGATCACCCACGACAAGGACCACGTCAAGGACCACGGCAAGGTAAGGGCTACAGTCGGTCTGATGCCAGACATCCCGCCGCAGGATCTGCTCCCTTGACCAGCATGACACTGGGGTCCTGACCACCTGTCTGACCCCTGCCTCTCCCTAGAAGGGTGACTTGGCACGCCAGCCGGCGTAACAAGGCTCGCCAGGGTTGCTGGCCAGCCGGCGTCACAAGACTCGCCAGGATCGCCAGCCGGCGTCACAAGGCTTGCCAGGGGTTACCAGCCGGCGTCACAAGGCTCGCCAGGATCGCCAGCCGGCGTCACAAAGATCGCCAGGGTTGCCAGCCGGCGTCACAAGGCTCGCCAGGGGTTGCTAGCCGGCGTCACAAGGCTCGCCAGGATCGCCAGCCGGCGTCACAAAGATCGCCAGGGTTGCCAGCCGGCGTCACAAAGCTCGCCAGAGGTTGCCAGCTGCGGGAGGTTATTGATTAAATAATGACAAACCAGCTAAGCCCCTATAGCCGCCCTCAACGTCGAATACTCCCCCGTTGAGCTCCTGTTAACAGATATCCGTTGAGCACACTTCATCCTGTTAAGACATCCGATGGACGCCTCCCCCTGGTCCCCGTTATCCCGTCAAATGTTGCCTCGTGAACCCGTCGTCCTGTTAACAGACCAGCTGAATCCCCGTTATCCTGAACAGACACCTGTTGAGCCCCGTTATCCTGTTACAAGATGACTGGGGAGTCCGTTGACCTATCAACAAACGCCACCGGTAACAGACGCCCGTTGAACCCGCTATCTAACGTCCAATGAACCCCTGTTATCCGACACAGAGAAGCCTATTCAAAGCCCCTTTTCCTGTGAAAACCCACTGAATGCCATTGCCAGATAGGAAGACCTGGTTCAGAAATCTTGGAGGAGAAGTCTTAAGAGGCATCAGTAGCCTAGGAAGAGAGGTCTTGGAGGCATCGAATAGCCTTGGAGAAGTCTTGGAGGCATCATTACCTTGGGAGGAGAGGTCACAGAGGTATCAATAGCCTGGGAGGAGTTCTTGGAGGCATCAGTAGCCTGGGAGGAGATCTTGGAGGCATCAGTAGCCTGGGAGGGGAGGTCAAAGAGGCATCAGCAACCCGGGAGGAGAGGTTTTGGAGGCATCATTACCTTGGGAGTCGAGGTCACAGAGGCATCAATAGCCCGGGAGGAGTTCTTGAAGGCATCAGTAGCCTGGGAGTCGAGGTCTTGGAGGCATCAGTAGCCTGGGAGTAGAGGTCTTGGAGGCATCATTAAGCGAAAGGCTACATAAAGGTTGGCCAAACTGTTCAGGTTAATTAGCTCCAGCGTTCCGGTGAAATTCCATCATATTTTTTCCCCCTGCTCGAGTTGATCACAGTCCACACCTGCTGGATGTAAACTGCACGTGTGTTGAGTGTAGACTGGTGCGTGCCGGGTGATAAACTGCACGTGTGTTGAGTGTAGACTGGTGCATGCCGGGTGGTAAACTGCAGGTGTGTTGAGTGTAGATGGTGCGTGCCGGGCGGTAAACTGCAGGTGTGTTGAGTGCAGCCACAATATCGACCAGCAACACCATGCAACTCTCCCCTAGCCCCACCTTGTGTTCCGCGTCCGGGAGCGATCATTTGAGTTCCTACTTTATCTCCAAGTGTTACTTGCTGGGAAAAACCTGGCGTGATATGTATACCAAATGTAAACTCAGGGGACAGACAATCACAACAAACCTTGACGCATTGTATCTTGAAACGGAGACAGTTTACACGGTAGAACGTATAGACGAGTTTACAAGGAAAACCTACTGTGGATGGGCAGGTAAACTTCTGCAATTGCAGTGACTCTCTGCTGTATACCAGGAAGTTTTCAACCTCAGCAAACACTCACCTGTACACCTGCTATTCCTATGGAAACCCTCAACCAGCAGGCACTGATGCATCTGTCGCACTCAACTCTGCACGTACCTGTAAGAGATAAACACATCTGTTAATGCCCAACATCTGTCAGTACCAAACATGTGTCAGTGCCCAACATCTGTCAAAACCCAACATCTGTCAATACTTAATATTTGTCAGTGTCCTACATCTGTCAATGCCCAACATCTGTCAGTACCCATCTGTCAATATCCTACATCTGTCAGTACCAAACATCTGTCAGTGCCCAACATCTGTCAATATCCAACGCATGTCAGTGCCCAACACCAATCAGGACCCGCCAACCTATGCCCGAACCCACCCAGCCAACCCAAACGCCCATCAGTTTTAACCCATAGTTTAAGAACAAGACAGAAGACGCCAGGTCTTCCTGTCCTGTTTCTCTGTCCTTTCCTACGGACTCTCAAGTAATCTAGGACGGAGGGAGGAGGCGACCCTCCGTGGAGGAAGCAAGGTGAGGAATGCGGGGCGCATGGGAGGGAGGGAGGTTGGTTGGCTGCTGCTGGAGGAGGAGGTGGTGCCCAGCCCCACACCCAGCGAGTACCAACAACAACACATCAAACCCACCCTACCCCACCCCACCCTCCTCACAGCTCCACCTGTCATATTAAAGAGGCACAAGCAACGTATACACGCTACCGCGCCCGATCCCAGGCGTGGCAAAGATCTCTCTCTCTCTCTCTCTCTCTCTCTCTCTCTCTCTCTCTCTCTCTCTCTCTCTCTCTCTCATACTACCTGCTGCCACTCTTTGACAATCGCCACCCCCAATTTTTACGGGCAGCCCCGCTCCCCTCATTCAAACTCTGTTTGGTGCACTGGTCTACACCGGGACAGGCGAGGCGAGGCGAGGCGAGGCCTGGACCAGGTCAAGACGATGAACGTCTCCATCTCACTGTGATCGCCATGCAGTGGTGGAGGAAACCCCCCCCCCCCTTAGGTGACCCAATCGCAAAACTCAAGTCTGACGACGCCAACGATGACCAGCTCTTCCGACGACGCTGAGACCACGCAAGAGAGAGAGAGAGAGAGAGAGAGAGAGAGAGAGAGAGAGAGAGAGAGAGAGAGAGAGAGAGAGAGGGGGGGGGGGATAAGCAAGAAACATGCCGAGAGAGAGGGGGGGGGGAATAAGCAAGAAACATGAGAGAGAGAGAGAGAGAGAGAGAGAGAGAGAGAGAGAGAGAGAGAGAGAGAGAGAGAGAGAGAGAGAGAGAGAGAGAGAGAGAGAGAGAGGAAAATAAGCAAGAAACATGTAAAAGATGTCTGCAGGTCCTTCCATCAAAAAACTTGTTATAGAAGATGTTTACAAGTCCTTCCCCCTCTCTGGTAGACGGTGGATAAACAGAATGGAACCTTAGCCACGAAACCGTGGATGTGGGCGACGGCGACGTGATACAAAAGTTTGCCAACTCTGTTGATGGTATATTGAGTACATCTGGCGAGAGGAGGCGAACACGAGTGTAGAACTCCACGAGAGTAGAACTCCACGAGTGTAGAACTCCACGAGTGTAAAACTCCAGGAGTGTAGAACTCCAGGAGTGTAGAACTCCATGAAGCAGAACTCCACGAGTGTAGAACTCCACGAAGTAGAACTCCACGAGAGTAGAACTCCAGGAGTGTAGAACTCCATGAAGTAGAACTCCACGACTGGAGAACTCTACGAGTGTGGAACTCCAGGAGTGTAAGCACCTAGAGTGAAGAGCTCCACGACTGTAGAATTCCCTCCCCGTACTGATAATCTCCCTGTGCCAGGGGACCAGCCGTGTGGGGCGCTGATAATCTCCCCGTGCCAGGGGGACAGCCGTGTGGGGCCCTGATAATCTCCCCGTGTCAGGGAGCCAGCCGTGTGGGGCGCTGATAATCTCCCCGTGGCAGGGGACCAGGTGTGTGGGGCCCTGATAATCTCCCCGTGGCAGGAGCTGGTCGAGTGGGGCCCTGATAATCTCCCCGTGGTAGGAGCTGGTCGAGTGGGGCCCTGATAATCCCCCCGTGTCAGGGGCCGGTCGTGTGGGGCCCTGATAATCTCCCCGTGCCAGGGGGACAGCCGTGTGGGGCTCTGATAATCTCCCCGTGTCAGGGGCCGGTCGTGTGGGGCCCTGATAATCTTATAGCCCTGTTCCCCGACACACGGCCGCTCACCACGCATTCATCCCTTCCACCAACAACACCACAACGCACGCTGTGTGAGGACGGGAAAACATCACCAACAACAACTGTGATCACGGACCATCACCAACAACACTTGTAGTCTTCACCATCATCACCTCCAACAACAGTGCTCAACCCCAGCACCACCAACAACGGTACTCTCCACCATCACCAACAACACTCGTAGTCTTCACCATCATCACCATCAACAACGGTACTCACCATCATTATCACCAACACTCGTAGTCTACACCACCATCACCTCCAAAAACAGTACTCCACCAACATCACTCGTAGTCTTCACCACCATCACCACCAACAACGGTACTCGCCACCATCAGTAACAAGCACTCCATCAGTACACTAGCCACCATCACCAACATCGAGTCACCACCTCCCTCAACAGTAGTCACCAACAATGACAATGCAACAGCTGCTATCACCAACAACAGCAGCCACTACCAACAACAGCATTCGACATATCAACAGAAGTAGTCTCCACCACCAACACCATCGCCACCAACAATAGCAGTCTCCACCGCAAACGAGTGAGCACCACTACCAACAACAGTAATCACCACCAACAATAGTAGTCACCAACTACAGTATCAGTCACCCCCGGCAACAATACAAGGCGTCACCAACAACACCAGTCACCACCAGCAACAGTTCCAGCCACAGCGCGTATAGCCTTGGTCTTTCTGTCACCGTCCAGGCCAATCAATCTTTCCAGGTAGCCTCAGACAGACATTACCACATGCTTTCCAGGGAGCGTAAGACTCAACCATAGACATTCCAGGGAGTGGAAGACTCAACCATAGATTTTCCAGGGAGTGTAAGACTCAACCATAGACTTTCCAGGGAGGGTAAGACTTAACCATAGACTCTCCAGGGAGCGTTAGACTCAACTACATATTCTTTCCAGGGAGCGTACGACTCAACCATAGACTTTCCAAGGAGCGTAAGACTCATCCATAGACTTTCCAGGGAGCGTAAGACTCAACCACAGACTTTCTAGGGAGCGTAAGACTCTACCGCAGACTTTCCAGGGAGCAGCAGGCACAAGCACGGGGGCGCAGGAGTTATCCTCCTCCCCAAACACATTTCCAGGGCGCGACACCCGGCGACGCGCACCATCTGCCAGGCCGGGGCTCGGGTGATATGAGAGAGAGAGAGAGAGAGAGAGAGAGAGAGAGAGAGAGAGAGAGAGAGAGAGAGAGAGAGAGATCACAAGAAACACGAAACCTGGATGGCCAAAGGGCCAGCGAAGCAGACATCCGCACCTGGGAACTATCTCCATCCCTCTTCCCACCTCTGCCTACCACTAATTGTGTAGCTCTAACCCACCCACGACCCACCCCTCTCCCTGCCATTACCATACACTCAAACCCACCTACGACCCACCCCCTCTCCCAGCCATTACCATACACTCTAACCCACCTACGACCCACCCCCTCTCGCTGCCATTACCATACACTCTAACCCACCCACGACCCATCCCCTCTCGCTGCCATTACCATACACTCTAACCCACCCACGACCCATCCTCTCTCGCTGCCATTACCATACACTCTAACCCACCCACGACCCACCCCTCTTGCTGCCATTACCATACACTAAATCATTTCTAAACCTGCCCCTTGCCACATCACGACACAAACCAATGGTGACCCAAACCTCAAAACAGCCCAGTCTCTTCTCAGTGGCCCGGCCGCCCTTAAAAAAAAACAGGGGGGGGAACAAAAAAAATCTAACTCCGTGGGAGAATTTAAGGTTCCCACGCTTCCCGCCACCACCTCCCGCAGTAATGCCTCCCCACACCCACAGACTTCTCCAACATCCCTACAGACTCCTCCTCCTCACTCCTCACTCGACGCTCCCACCAGCATGACGCATTATTCCCCATCGCTATCCCCGTGTACGGTCTCGCCACTGGGAGTCTTCTGTTTACCCCTGGTCATAGCCGTAGGCTTTGGACTCGCTATGTGTGTGTGTGTGTGTGTGTGTGTGTGGATGGGGGGGGGAGAAGACACCCCCCCATCGTCACGGTCAGTCCCCCCCCCCCCCCCTTCATCGTCACGGTCACCAGGCCGAACCAGAGGAGCGAGGCCAGGCTTTGTAGTAACGCTGGGGTGGGTGGGTCGGGTGGGTGAGGTGGGGTGGGTGGGTGGGTCGGGTGGATGAGGTGGGGTAGAAGAGGGTAAAAGTACCGGCAAGCTGGGACAAGGAGAGGCCAGACCCGTCCCCCCCACGGCGACATATGAAGGCAAGGGATGCTGCCTCTGCTTAACCTCCGCCTCCCGCAGAGCGGAGGTTGGTGGCGGGCACCTCCCAGCAAATACCTCCCACACGACAGTCTGCACTCGTTTATCATTTCCTTATCTCCGGAATTCTTATGAAATACATCGGTCTCGACCCCCCCTCACACAAACACAAACACACACACTCAAGGCAGATTAAAGAGCATACGAACAGAGCGCTAATGTGCTGCTCTCCTTCGACGAAAGTCCTCAACCAATGCTACCCAGGGAGGGTCGTCAAATCGCTGACACACACACACACAACACTCACCATAATATCCCTAATGGACTCTCAGTTCCTCCCCTCCCTTCTCTGACCTTTACCTCTCCGATGCGTTTCCTCAGTCAACCGACTTTCAATTTGTCCTTAGATTTAAATCACTAATGGGTTAAATGCCTGGCACGCAGGGGCTTAATGCTCACGTCTCTCTATGCCCGCCCATCCGAACCACCTCCAAACACACAACAATGCTTTTAACTACATGGGCCAAGCAATGCCCAGGCAACTCTTCAAACGACATTCGGCCCAAACTAGAACCCCGCTTCTTCCAGAGAAGGACAGCAAAGACGGGACCAGATTTACAGTAAGGGGCTTAAGAGGCCGTAAATTTGCTTACCGTGGGAGAGAGATAAGTAAGGGAGTGACTTGCTCAAATTTCTAAACCGGTCCGCTTACGTCGAGAGTGAACAGTTCTTGTAAAGATATACAGATATAGTACCGACCAGAGGCCATGGTATGAACCTAAGCGAAAAAAATGCCGGAAAAATGTGAGGAAAAGTGCATACCCGATACCACAGCAGTGGATGAATGGAATACGATGAGACGAAACTGAATAAGGAGAGTGTACAACACAAACTGAAAAATGTCGTAAGACGGGGGAAAAATCATGCTTTTCCCCCCTGTATAAGCACACTAAAGCAAAACATACTCACACACAATCATTATGTGTGTGTGTATATATATATATATATATATATATATATATATATATATATATATATATATATATATATACAGTGGTGTTATAGGTCGAGAGAAGCAGTATTGAAGCAGTCAAGAGAGGGCTTATCCACCCCACTCACAAGATTGCTTTCAATTGATACTTATAAAAAAAACCTCTTAACTTCAAGTCACTTTGCCAGAGAGCAGCTACAGCTTCTAATTTTTTTCTTCCCCTTCGCCGGCATCTTTGTTATAGCCAGTCCTTGCGTCACTCGGTCCACAATAAACCATTGAAACGTTCAAAAGAGAGAGAGAGAGAGAGAGAGAGAGAGAGAGAGAGAGAGAGAGAGAGAGAGAGAGAGAGAGAGAGAGAGAGAGAGAGAAGAGAGACTTGAACCCCGGGAAATATTCACAGGCCCAGCCAGTGGGGGGAAAACCAATGGCGGATGGCCTTCGTATAAGCACTCCCAGCAGGGCAGGGCAATGGCACGGTTGACCATAGTATAAAAATCATTCTACTGCAGGGATGCCGACATCATCACAGGACACCCCCCAACGCTCGCTGCTCGGACGAACCCCAATCCCTCCCTCCCTCCCCCTAACTACCCTCCGCCAACACTAAAGCCGACCTCTTCCCAACACACACACACACACACACACACACACACACACACACACACACACACACCACGTTGCTGCTTCCCTCGCTCACACAAACACACACATCCTTACACGGTGACCGACATGGACCACATAATGTATATTCTACAAAAGCCAAAGGGGACGGGGCGAATGGAAAACAAACGACTGGTCCTCGCCGCCCCCCCTTGACACCCAATCGCTGTGAGCACCAGAGATGCAGTGTGTCCAACCCGAGCAAATATCGAGTAATAATATATATATATCACCATCGCCCGAAACGCTTTCAGAGCGAAAGTTGGGGGAGAGGAGACGATAGCCTCATATGACGTGCTTGAAGAGCTAACTCAAAATGCCAGCCTTTGCCGACAACCACAGACAGGGACACCTGCGGAACCATTGCTCCCAACATATATATATATATATATATATATATATATATATATATATATATATATATATACTACATAATCATAAAGAAAACGTCTCCAAAAAACGATTGAGAATCCTTATAACCCAAGCTACCGCGGCCCGGTGGATGAATTCTCGCTCCAATCTCTTTTACATATACTTTTTTGTGTCCTCTTACGCCTCCCCCTCCTCTACAAAATGGTTAACTAAGAGAATCAGCGAAGGTAAACCGCCGGTGAGGCGGCAAAGTAAAACTGGCGAACCCTGAAGTAGTCAAGAGATTTAATTAGGCGCTGATGAGGCAGCAGCAGCAGCAGCAGTGGCGGGCGCGGGGCCGGACGGTGTGGTGCGGTGTGGTGTGCCGCCCCGGGAGACCTTGGGAATCGCAGGCCGGGACCGCCACCACCATGCACAGCCTAGTCACGAGACGGCCTGGGACACAACAGTAGCCTTACGAACACCAAGCCACACGCTCACCCGTAGTCTGAACTAAACGACTCGTCATCCTTGTATATATATATATATATATATATATATATATATATATATATATATATATATATATATATATATATATATACAGCAAAAGTTATCAACAATAAATAATGACCGATAGCGAAGTGATGACTGTACCGACGGCACCTGATGACACATCTCTTAACCTCTAAACACACACACACACACACACACACACACACACACATCTGAACGGACAGGAAGCTCAAGAGACTAAAACCAGATCTATCCAATAATCATTTAATTCAGTATGTGTATCCAGGCAAACTATCATCAGTTGACAGCTTGCGAGAGAAGATAAAAACAAATGATATATATATATATATATATATATATATATATATATATATATATATATATATATATTGAAGAATGTGTGGAGGTCGAGAACATTATCTCCGAAAGCAAAAATGGGTATGTTTGAAGGAATAGTGGTTCCAACAATGTTGTATGGTTGCTAGGCGTGGGCTATGGATAGAGTTGTGCGCAGGAGGGTGGATGTGCTGGAAATGAGATGTTTGAGGACAATGTGTGGTGTGAGGTGGTTTGATCGAGTAAGTAATGTAAGGGTAAGAGAGATGTGTGGAAATAAAAAGAGCGTGGTTGAAAGAGCAGAAGAGGGTGTTTTGAAATGGTTTGGGCACATGGAGAGAATGAGTAAGGAAAGATTGACCAAGAGGATATATGTGTCGGAGGTGGAGGGAACGAGAAGTGGGAGACCAAATTGCATGTTCTGGCCCCGATCGCTCAAAATCTTTTTCCACTCCATCCTTCCATCTCCAATTTGGTCTCCCCGTTCTCCTTGTCCCCTCCAAACCTAAAACATATACACTCTTTGTCAACCTTTCCTCATTCTCTCCATATGCCTATATCAATTCAGCACACGCTCTCCAGCTCTCTCTACCACACTCTTTTTGTTACCACACATCTCTCTTACCCTTTCATCACTTACTCGATCAAACCAACTCACACATACTGTCCTCAAAAAAATTCCAGCACATTCAATATATATATATATATATATATATATATATATATATATATATATATATATATATATATATATACTATAAATGGAACCTACAAAATAGAAAATAAAGAAATCTGGCGACGACAAAGCCACGACCTGAATTATCCACACCCGGACAGCAGCGAGGCCACAACGGCTGACCCAGCTGTACTGGTTCGACTGGTTAGGTCGGTTCTATTGGCTCCACCGCAGCCTCAAACGCTGCTCCTCCCGCCAACCGTTACGACGCCAAAACAAATACGGAGCTCGGTATATACGCCTTTAAACTCTACAAGCTTAAAGGTTCACAGGGCACCAGATCGACTTCGCCTGTGATATCCCGCGATCGGGAAAAGTGGAGTAGAGCCAAAAATGGGCAGGATTGGATCCGGGCTGATATGGGCGGATAGGGAATCAAATGGGTTTTGAGGAGAGGTTAAGGCGGGTGGGAGAGCGCTTCAAGAGACAAAAGCTGTTCAACACAGTAACATGTTATAGAAAATGTGAAAGCAAGATTATAAAAATACAAGAAGTTACATGATATCCATTACAACAAAACTCAAAACTAGCAATTCTTATTCAAAGGTATATTCCCAAATGGGATTATCATCAGAATCACCAGATACAATTGTACAGCCCTGAAATAAACTTTTAGTTTAAGAAGTCATATATATGTTACAACTTTCAGGGGAAACTCATCTCGTACCGGGAAACGAACCTCCTCTTAATGGCTTCGGGTGAGAGTAGTTCTGAAAAGGCCGTTCAAATAAACGCAGAGACAGGCTGACGACACTGCCTTTCTTAACTACAAAGGCATTGGCTATTCGTAGGGAAAAGTGCACGTTTAAAAAAAAAAAAAATCACGGGTCGTAAGAGAACCTTTACGGATACGGGAGGGGGGAATTTTTATCTTTTTTAATTCGAGGAGGTTAATGTTCCGTAAGGCCCGGTTATTTCATAACCATAAGGAAGTTTAGTCTAGGTCAAATCAAGTTACGTAAGAATATCCCACTCTCGCCATATCGATATGGCTAGTGACGCAGAGGGTCGTAGAAATCTAAAACTAAATTACACAAGAACTCTAGATGTTGCTTTTTTCTTTACTTCCCCACTCATATAATTTCTGGAGCGAGGACAATGAAGAAACGCGCACCACCCCGTGTGAAGACAACCTGACTTCTTCCAAACCCTTCCTCTCCCACAATCCAAAGCTTAACCTAAACTTACTCCTTCGGTCAGCAACTTTGAACCCTCTTTCGAGCTTGAACTTTCATGAACTCTTTATTCTTTCACCTCTGGTGGGAACTTGTTCCTTACAACTTTCAAAAGAAACCTTTCCAATTGGAAGAAGGAAAGTGTTTAAGTACCTTCTCGCAATTCCCTAGCCCGTTTTCGCTCTTTCTGATCACGTTCTCTTTGACCACTTCAAGCTAGAACTCTTACAATATTACAGTCAGTCAATATCGGGGATTATCCACTGCATTTCGCTCTTTTGTATCATTTAAGCCATTACTACAACCACAGTCATCATACTGTATCACTCGGCTACATTCGACAACACATGAAGCATAAAATGCAATAAATTCAACTGGTCCACACAACACACACACACCACACGGTCATACACGTCCACACGACCACCACCATCACCCTCCATGGTGCCCTCCCCCCCTTAACACGCTCAATATGAGATTTGCATAAAACATTAGGAAAGTACTACCTTGTTTTAGTGTAATGCTGTCCACCCCATTAGCGAGGTTTACACCGACAGAACTCGCAATTCTTTTCGGAGGGGGAAACCATTACATTAGTTGAACACGTCCAACTTCTTCAGTACGAGAGAACTTGGGAATTACGTTAGTGCTACGTCAGGCAGGCCGTCCCTTGCAACACGGACATTTTTACTACCTAAGTAAAACGGTGGTAACGATAAAACAGACGAAGGGCAAGAGCTCGACGGGAAAAAGAAAACAAACGAAGTAGCAATTATAGCTGGGCTACGTTACGCTACAGAGACGCAAAATGGACCCATGGGAGGTACAGGATGCACTAGGCTTCGTTATTATGCTTCAGGCGCAAAATGGACCCGTGGGAGCTGCGGGATGTAACGTAACACTCGGGTTCTAAATAATAAAATATCTTCGACCTTATATATATATATATATATATATATATATATATATATATATATATATATATATATATATATATATATTTATATTATTTTGCTATGTCGCTGTCTCCCGCGTTTGCGAGGTAGCGCAAGGAAACAGACGAAAGAAATGGCCCAACCCACCCCCATACACAATGTATATACATAAACGTCCACACACGCAAATATACATACCTATGCATCTCAATGTACACATATATATACACACAGAGACACATACATATATACCCATGCACACAATTCACAGTCTGCCTTTATTCATTCCCATCGCCACCTCGCCACACATGGAATACCATCCCCCTCCCCCCTCATATGATGCACAATACATGAGATATAATGCTTAACACTCGTAGCTCACAGCTTAGTTCTCTCTCTCTCTCTCTCTCTCTCTCTCTCTCTCTCTCTCTCTCTCTCTCTCTCTCTCTCTCTGCACTTGTCGTTCACGAGTACCTCTATCGGTAAGCGCTAAGAATTCGGGATGCCTGTCACAGGTGATATATATATATATAAACTAAAGTTTACACAGTAAAGACATGGTAAATGCACGAAGCACACGTAAATCTAAAAAGAATTTATGAGAGCAGAGAATGTTAAAGCGATGGGACCACACACACACACACACACACACACACACACTGTTTATAGATCTTGTCTCAGACATGATCTGCAAACAGCTTACTATGTCTCGAGCGTCTTACAACGCCATGACCAACAGGCGACCAACAGCTGACACCACATGCGTCTCACCCCACATGACGTCACACTCCTATGTTTATATATTGGCTTTGTACAGATTTCGCCTCTGTCCTGCCTTGAAGACGTGAATACACGAAAGCGCTTGGGACGATTTGTCTTTCTTTTGCCTCGTGGTTATCAGAGTGATAGGGGAACGAGAGAGAGAGAGAGAGAGAGAGAGAGAGAGAGAGAGAGAGAGAGAGAGAGAGAGAGAGAGAGAGAGAGAGAATGCATTTTTTTTCAGCCTATATCAACGATGCAGTCCACAATGGTTTGCACGGCTCCTCGCCCGGGGGCAGACCCCTTGATCACCCTGCAGAAGGAGGGGGGGGGAGAGAGAGGGAGAGAGAGAGGAGCGCATCTGTCTGGCCCTACAATCCACCAAGTGCACCTTTAACTACGAAACCCAGCGGCCACAAGATTGCCTCCGGCCCGTCAAGGCTTCAAGCTGAAGCTTGTAACATCTTAGAGGGCTTGCCGCTCACGACGGCCACAGCTCCTGACGCGGCAATAAACCTGCTAGACACACACACACACACACACACACACACACTATATATATATATATATATATATATATATATATATATATATATATATATATATACATATAAAGCTTCCTTCGACTCCAGTCGTAAACTGGGATGAGAAAATCTTGGGGTCCTTAAACACGTGTTCACTTCTCAATAAACAGCTCACAACAGGACGTTTCCAAGTCCCCCCTCACCCACACACACACGTTCTTCTCACCCAAAACAGCTAGTAAAAACAGGCACTAATGACTCGTCCCTGACTATAATTACGTGCAAATTACGACAATCAACGCCGCAAAGACCACGTTTATTTCCGGGTGTGACACTGAACCGACACATCTCGGAAAGAAAGCGAACTGACACGAAACTATTAGACGAGACGTCCGCTTATCGACACCTACTGTGAGGGACGGTGTGTTGAAGAGTTCCTTTACGGCTCCATCCCACCACATAACCAGTCCCTTCCTTCATCTGGGGCTAATCTACACACGATACTCTTGTGCACGACTAACCTGTTATTTTCACCACACACAAGATCTACGTCGTTATGATAATACCACGCACCGTCACACATGAGGATTTACAATACAGTAGCCTAGATCCAAGGGTGAGTTTATATAAGACTTGCTCCAGTTTGCTGTAGACAGGTAAACCTGCTTCGGTATTTGTAATCACTTCGCTGGAGCCAATAAACCATACACCAGCTCAACATCTATAATGCAGCACAGACGAGGTTCATCCCGAACTGCTGATTGGCTTCTGTCTCTCTGGTGGCATGGGAGACACCTGCATTTGGCTATTCATGGCAGGCATAGCACTCTCCTTCCCCAGGCATGTGAACCTCATGATTCCTACACCAGACGGAAGGCACCGACCACTGCTACGCCATTAGTGCCTCTACCAATCGTATCTCTACCGGAACGAGACAACAATCCCGAGGCTTTGATTATCAGGATTAATTAAAGGTGTATAATATACGGGGAGATACCAGAACACCACCAGTATTGGCTACCTGACTCCATATTTCTCTCTCTCTCTCTCTCTCTCTCTCTCTCTCTCTCTCTCTCTCTCTCTCTCTCTCTCAACCACCTGACTCATGAACCGGTCGCATCTACATCCCATCCCATCCTCCCCTCCCCGACCGCTAGACAACAGCCAGGCCATCTTTCCTCCTCCCCTCCTCCTTCCCCACTTCTCCTCCGCCCTGCCCACCACCACCACACACGGGACTCTCGGTGGGCCTGTGGCTTCCTCCCCACCGTCAGGAACGTCTCCCGGTCTTGGCCCAGCGAGACCACACCACCTCCTCCCGCCACTACCTCACACTGTCCTCCCCCACGACAATCAGATTCCCTCAGAATTTTCATCGTCAGACAAAATCAAGGATTCTCTACTGCAAGTGTGACGCTGTGGGACTGACTCCCAAGGGCGTGGCACAAGCCATCGAAACCAGGTCTATCCTCCGGCCCTCCAGATGGCAGCAGCATCAGCACCTTCATCCCCCCCTCATACAGCTCAGAGTCTAAATGTTTAAAAAGCGTGTTTAAGGTACGCAACGCCGCTGAGCAGTGTGCTGACAAAAAGATACAAACACAAGGGGAACCCACGAGTGTAGAACTCTATTCCCGTAAAGTATAAATACGTGTGTGTGTGTGTGTGTGTGTGTGTGTGTGTGTGTTATTCCGTAATTTCCAGTGATCTAAGGTACTGCCCCAGGCTCTAGCCCCCTCGTCAGGAGCGCCCCGGCCACACTCCCACACAAGAACAGGTCCTCGCGTCCCACGCACCTCTCTCTCTCTCTCTCTCTCTCTCTCTCTCTCTCTCTCTCTCTCTCTCTCTCTCTCTCTCTCTCTCTCTCTCTCTCTCTCTCCAAATCTTTCGTTCATGCGAACATCTTGCTCGTCCTGTGATCCTCTTCTGCGCCACCGCCCACAAGATTAGGTAGGGAATGCACGACAAACTCTAGCGGAAAAATAAAAAAAAATCACACCACTGCAAATCTTATCACAGGACACAAAACACAACCATCAAGTAAGTATCTACATTCCTGACGTACTTTCGAGCGGCCAATTCTGCATGCCACTCGGGAACCTAACCTCAACAGCTCCTTCACTGGCAATTACAACCGCCACCACTATCATTGTGGCTGGGTTACGCGTGGAGGGTCGAATCCTTGAGCTACACATACCTCAAACTCGTGTATAAACGTCTCTTTTTAAAACACTTTACTTTCCTGGCGTCAGAGGACCCATGACACGGTAAACTGTGACCAGCTGGTTTGACGCTTATAGAACAATGATGATAATCTACAGAGGCCATGCTCTGGCGGGAGCTGGTGGACTTCTTAATAAAGCAATGAAAACAAACGCTGAACTGGACAATCTATATGATCAATCGGGCTTATGAACCCTGAACACTAGGACATACACCTAACAAACCTCTGTGCCAATGTTCTAACTACGCTCCGTTCATGTATAAAACTGGTAACTAGTTTACGAAAACACGAAGGAATGGATCTCCAGGCCTAAATTAACTACTTTGTAAGACGGCTTTGATTCTGAGAGATTGCAGGCTACCAGGTCAAAGAGCCTAGTTCCCCAAGTCTTCTAAAACCAAGTCACACAGTCGAGTCCATGGCGACATCCAGCTTACCAGGTGAAACCAGGATACCCAAACCAGTGTCCACAGTCTCCCTTCAGATTAACCTTCTCAAAAACCCCACAGTATACGAAACAGACGTGGACACAACGCCTAACCCTGAGGCACAGCGCACCGAGAACCAACGAGGACTGTGAAGCGAGCGGTCCACTTGCAAGCGGGAGGTCAAACATCCGATGACGATACGTCCTCTTGACCCTCCTAACACACACACACACACACACACACACACACACACACACACACACACACACACACGGAAACACGAGGTATAATCCCCTGGTGCCCTGACTCCATTCCCTGGGCATATCTACCCATGTCCGGGAATACTTCTACTTCCACAGACATCAAAACGCCATAAGAAATCCGCTGGATAATGGATAAGTTGCGCTCTTCAAGATAGACCCTTACGCGCTCCGGACCCAGACTTCCACATTCAGCTGACGACAAATTCTCAAAGTACGTGAAAAATTCTCAAGCTTCGCGAAGTCGGCAAAGATTATCATCCATGGCCACGGCTTGCCTACCGAACACCCAGGCTATTAAAACGCACTTCGAGAAGGCTTGGTTCCCACTCTGGAGTCGTCCTCCAGGAAGGCTTGGTTCCCACTCTGGAGTCGTCCTCCAGGAAGGCTTGGTTCCCACTTTGGAGTCGTCCTCCAGGAAGGCTTGGTTCCCACTCTGGAGTCATCCTCCGGGAAGGCTTGGCTCCCAGTCCGGAGTCGTCCTCCAGGAAGGCTTGGTTCCCACTTTGGAGTCATCCTCCAGGAAGGCTTGGTTCCCACTCTGGAGTCATCCTCCGGGAAGGCTTGGCTCCCAGTCCGGAGTCGTCCTCCAGGAAGGCTTGGCTCCCACTCCAGGTCATTTCCTCCTGGCGTACCAGGTATGGTATACTAAAACATCACTACATCATAAAACGAGGAGAAAAGTGTACCATCTTGGCCCTTAAAACTGCTTAGGTCAATGCTCAAAACTTTTCAAAAAGCGTTTTTGAACCTCACTATAGAAATGTCCAAGAACAGACTTGAAGGGGGAAAAAAAAAATCTATGAAGCATTCCACACAGAGCAGGTTGCAGAGAGCAGGTTAAGCCTGCGTGCGGGTCGCGTCCTCAAACAGCCTAACGGATCAGGGAAGCAGTCGATAGCACGCAGCTCGGTCCCAGAGCGGGGCCATCCACAAATAGCCATAGGGCATAAAGCTCTAAGGTAACGTACAACACCACGCTATTGTCCCGGATGGCTCATCACATTAGCCCCCACCCCCGTTGAAGATGAATGTCAATAAGCTGCCAACCCTTCGAATACCAGGCAGACGGCTGGCTATAATGAATGGTGGATGCCGGGGAAATGCTCCTGCCACCTACCAAGTGCTAGGCGGCTGAAAATGATCACTTACACGTTATTCTGGGGGACATTTATGAGGATCGAGTGAGGCTGCCACAAGACGTCCAAGCACCGCTGAACCTACGACAGCGAATATAGAACTGGAGGGGAAACCCTGTTCATTATCTGACATTCAGATATTACCGGATGTGAACCATTATAATCATCTACTACCCAGACGAAACAGGATGTAAACCCTTTTGGCTTACCTTGTATCAAGATACTACAACTTGTAACTTAATTAGTACCCTAATACTACAGCATGTAAACCCTTTAACTTATCTAGTCCCCCAGATACCACAGCTTGTAAACCATTCTATCTATCTAATACCCACGCACTACACAACATGTAAACATCTAGTACCCCGATACAGCAGCACGTAAACTCCAGTATTTCTGATCTAGCACCCAGTCACACCATTACGTAAACCCCCTCCAAAATGGGCAATAGTTAGAAAACACACACACACACACAATCCACCAGTGTGGTGAGCTGCAGGACAGGAGCGACGTAACAAGAGCGTCCCACAGAGGTACATCCGTGATCAATCAGATCGTGGAGGAGGAGGAGGAGGAGGAGGAGGAGTGGAGAGCGTCCTTGGCACTGGGAGAAATCCATAGTACCGGCAACACATATGTTCATTACTGGTAATAACGTTATGAAGCGACAGAGGTGAAGACACCCACTCGTCGTCGTGTCATAGAGGAGAGAGAGAGAGAGAGGTTTTGCTCTTGTGGCATGGCTCTTTCTGCCTTCTCGTTTTTGGGTGGGAGGGGAGAGGGGAGAATAGAAGTCATGTGCCGTGGGGGGTTGATATTCATCTTGGGTGAGAGAGTTTAAGATCGGTGAGGGCTTGCGTAGGGCGAGGGGCTAGTGCTATACATGGGCGCCCCCTTCCTCCCAAAGTAGGAACATACCTTGACCGTATCGGGGAGCTAAAGCCAAGTGAGCCGTCACACGAGAGAGAGAGAGAGAGAGAGAGAGAGAGAGAGAGAGAGAGAGAGAGAGAGAGAGAGAGAAATGGGAAGCAGAGAGCGTGGGGTGGGGTGGGCGCAGCCTCCATGGCCTTGTGCTGCTGCAGCATTACCTCAGCGGGAGGGAGAGAAGGGAAAGGGGTCATCCCCGGGGCCTTGTGCTCCTGCAGAAGCATTACCTCTGCAAGAGTGGGGGGAGGGGGGGGGGGCAAATGGGTCATCCTAAGGCCTGTTGCTGCTGCCTGCAGATGGACTACCATCCCAGGGCTGGCTGCTACTGCAGAAGGACTACTCCAGCAGGAGATTGTGGTAGGTCATCCCAGGGCCGGGTGCAGCTACCGCAGAAGGATTACCCCAGCGTCACAAATCAGCCATATTCATATATATAAAAACATGACAAGGTATACAGGAAAGTCCTGTGCACCACTACAGTGACGAAACTCTCCATTTCACAACCCACGGCATTGCCAACATATTAAGCAATGGCGAGAAATAATTGTGTATTCATGTTTGTAAGGACGCTTAAAACTCGTACCACACTCACGTGCGCAAGAGGGAAAAATACACACACACACACACATTATATATATATATATATATATATATATATATATATATATATATATATATATATATATATATATATATATATATAATTCCCGGGGACAGGAGAAAATGCTACCGACGTACTTCCTGCATGCTGGGAGAAGGCGATGCAGAAGGGCGGGGAACGAGGAGAGTGAATGATGATAATCTTCCCCTCCAGTATTATTTTCCAAAAGAAGGAACAGACGAAGGACCCAAGAGGGGATTAACCCCCCCCCCCCCTCTAAGGCTCCGTCATCAGATGCTGACGCTAACTCATTCACGCGGGAAATGGCGAACATGTATGTAGCGTAGGATATGCAAGGCACGGCAGCCACACAATGCACGGGCAACGATAACTCAGAATTCCTGATTAATTCTCTTCTCAACAGCCTCACACAGCCAGAGAATATGAGAATTATATATAATTCTACACTCTTCACAGATGGGAAAGCCAGGAGCATAATTACCACGGGAGGATCAGCTCTGGAAAATAATAATCCAGGCGGGTTTATATGACGGGCAGCGGCTATAAGGCGCGGGTCAGCGCGTCCCGCCAAAAAACACCTCACCTCTGACATTTACTTCCACCACCCTCCCCTCCCAAGAGCCAGTCCCTAGCCCATCATCTCCCCCAAACCCCCAGTAGCTCAGGCCACTCCCTCACCCAGCAACATGATACCCAGCAGCCTCCCTCCCTCTCCTTCCATTACCTCTCCTTACCGTCCAGGAAGAACATCTCCGCCTGATGAGGTTCTACGCAGTACTCAAGAATCAACTACAAAAACTCGACTATCATCATTATCGCTACTGTTATATATATATATATATATATATATATATATATATATATATATATATATATATATATAGAGAGAGAGAGAGAGAGAGAGAGAGAGAGAGAGAGAGAGAGAGAGAGAGAGAGAGAGAGAGAGAGAGAGAATTATATTAATCATTTGTTACATCTAACTTTACAGTATACCAACAATCTCTCTCTCTCTCTCTCTCTCTCTCTCTCTCTCTCTCTCTCTCTCTCTCTCTCTCTCTCTCTCTACACACACACACACACACACCAACAGACAATCCCTCACTCTCATTCACTCACTTCTCTCCCTGCCAGCTAGCAAATACGAGCGCCACACCCAAACCTGCTCACCACAATGCCTCTCCGCACCCGAAGCTTGGCTACAAACCTTATTGGCCGCCACAACCTCTGTTGCCCTAGACGAAGCGGTGCAAGATAACGCCCACACCTCCCACCTACTACGCTTCCTTCCTTCAATAATAAACCTTCAATAGACTTAAGACCCGCGTCCGTTTGAACAAGATGGTCTGATGGGTTTCTTGAAACTGCAAAACAACGCATAAATTTACACTTAAAGTGTGTGTGTGTGTGTGTGTGTGTGTGTGTGTGTGTGTGTGTGTGTGTGTGTGTAATGCCTTAAAAAGGGTAATGATCATTGGGTATTATACTTTTCCTTGTAGCTGGAGGTAAGGAACGGGAAATCCAAGTCTGTACATACACCAGGAACGGACGGCCGGTTCATTCCAAGCGGAATGTAATCATCTATTTGTCTCAATGTAACAGCTTTTCTGTCCTCGCCCCCCTCCTCTCTCTCTCTCTCTCTCTCTCTCTCTCTCTCTCTCTCTCTCTCTCTCTCTCTCTCTCTCTGCAAGTATATTCGTGAGTTCCAAAACCACCATCATCCCCCACAACCTCCACCCTTACAACATCCACCACTTCTCCATCCCCGTCCGGCCCACACCCAACCCAGGTGTTCATCCTCCCCTCGGGACTGGTTGATAAATGGTTACCTGGCTTACAGGCAGGGGTATGTGTGTGTGTTGGTATGTGTTGTGTATACAAACATAAAGCGTAAGCAGATGGTACATACATAAGGTTCAGACGCGGGGGGCAACACGAGTGTAAAACTCGCTCCCCATAACACACAAATAATCACCCACTCCCAGTCACCCGATAACCATGTGTGTGTGTGTGTGTGTGGGGGGGGGGGGGGAATGGAAGAAGCCCCCTTAGCACCTCCCCCCCCCCACTAACACATCAGCTGATCGCTCCTCTACATAAGGGCGCCCTTCTCATCACTATAATGTGGCCAGACGTCTCGTGTCTGTAAATATTCGAGCCACACCCTTAGTCCTCCTAACATCATAAGCTCCCCCTGTGTCAGAAAACACCCCCCTCAAAATGGAACGTGTTCCTCTTGCAAGTAGGCGCGTCATGCGCAAGTCCTGACCTTGTGGTCACTACGCAGCAGATCAACACCAGTCGTGTAGGAAAAAAAAAAAAAATATATATATATACAAGTGAGCAGCAGCAGCAGCAGCAGCTCCTGTGATCCAAACCTTTACACTTGACTTGCTCCAAGTCTAACATCAGTTTCACCCAGTGACAACCTTCCTGGAGGCAGTGTCTGTGCTTTACTCAAACCTCACCACCTCCTCGCTGCTCCCAACACCAACAACCCTCCCCTGCCGTGTACAGTACACTCGTCTGTACCTCCCTCTTTCCTCCACTCCTGCCTGCCAACCTCTGTCGCATCAACAAAACATACTTCTGAAACATGGGGACCAGCTGGAGCTTCCCAAGTGTGCGGTCCGTCAGTCGCACGCACTCACCCTCCGCTCAAACTTCTCGGGAGGGGTACCAGCAACGGATCCTCACGGGCCAGCCTTCCCAGCACGTCATCCTCCCATTACACTAGCAGGTCACCCTCCCACTGCAACAGCAGTTTCCCTTCCACTGCACCGACAGTATAACCTCTTACTGCACCACCAGTTTACCCTCCCACTGCACCGGCAGTATACCCTCCTAATATAAACAGAAGTTCACCCTCCCACTGCACCACCAGTTTACCCTCCCACTGCACCGGCAGTATACCCTCCCATTGTAAACAATAGTTCAGCCTCCCACTGGCTCCACCCCTCTCTCTCTCTCTCTCTCTCTCTCTCTCTCTCTCTCTCTCTCTCTCTCTCTCTCTCTCTCTCTCCCACCTCAAAATACCTTCATCACTCAACATACACAAAACAAAACAAACTTGGATATATCCTACGTGCTTCACCAGACAACCCACCACCCCACCCAGCTGCCATTCCCACACTCCACAACCGGTTCCAAATCCCTCCGTCCCTTACGTATAACACCGTTTAAACTTAACCCTGAGAACACGACGGGTCCAAATCCCTTCAAACACCACGACTTATCCCCTTGAAAAACCCACGACCTGACGCCCTGAGCAGGACGATCTAATCCTCCTTCAACTGAAGGAAGTGACTCCTCGAGTGCGGACGCCTCACACCCTCTTGGCGGACGTGGAAAGCAAACCCTTTGACGTTTATCCTATCCTCACACTGCTTGCGCTACTACGGAAGCAATAAACACAGTCACGCGGGGTCACACTGGGTGTCGAGCGCGACACAGACACTCACACACACACGTCTTGCCCAGTGATCTCCCCCTCTGTACTTGTATGAGACGAACGTCCCTCCCTCTAGCTCGTCCCACACCACCTCCGACACCCAATTGCCATTCTCAACACGGTTTAGATTACCCGGCCACCTCCCACTCCCCAGGGCCACAACTCTACGACTCATATATTCTCAAAGTTTTTTTTTCCCCAGGTCGAACTTGCCATCAAGTGACTGTGGCATTTTGTGAGTCAAAGTCGCGCTGGACGGCTCTCCTGGTGGAATATACCGCTGCGTGGACGACTCCATTCCTGACCAGCCGGGCTGGAGTGGCTCCTCGGGCCTGACGGGCCTCCTACGTCTACGGAAAACCAGGTCGGTAGAGAACAAACCACATCGCTGGGCTCCACATCGAACTCTGCCGGTACAAAAACCCACACACACAAAAAAAAGGTAAATGTATAAGTGTATACCAATTCGCTGCTATGAGGTATACGTGGGGCATACACACATTCAGCATTATTTGAGCATATATGCTGCTCCTGAAAACATTATAGGGGCGGAAAGTTCCCATATATATATATATATATATATATATATATATATATATATATATATATATATATATATATTGGAAAGGATCACAGTTTTGCGCGTGATCAAATATATTCCTATGAGTCCACGGGAAAATGAAACACGATAAGTTCCCAAGTGCAGTTTCGTGGAATAATCACATCATCAGGGGAGACACAAGAAAGAAATATAAACCTCTAACAGCCAGGATCGAACCCGGGACCCCTGCTGCCCGTGAACAACTTGATCAGAGTCTTGCCTTACTCACCCTCAAGTAATTCAGTGGAATGTTAAGGACAGCCTGGAAGTGTTCAAGGTGAACACTGAACACCTGAGGTTTGATAATCCCCACCCCACCCCCTAGCCATACGCCTTGTGGAGAAAAATGTATTTACAATCTCCGCTTTGGGTTCATTTGTAAAATAATTACAATAATAACTGTATCAATAACAACAATAACAATAATAATAATAATAATAATAATAATAATAATAATAATAACAATAATAATAATAATAATAATAATAATAACAATAATAATAATAATAATAATAATAATAATAATAATAATATTGATAATAATAATATTACTACTACTACTATTAATAATAATAATAATAATAATAATAATAATAATAATAATAATAATAATAATAATAATAACAATAATAACAATAACAACAACAATAATAATACTCCAGTGTCACTGAGGATCGTCTGGTGCGTCAACCTCCAACCCCAGTCCTCACTGTGACAGTATTACCACACGCGCTGATCTCCTCCTCCCTCCCTCTCTCCCCCGATATAAACCCCCCACCGGAGCCACTCAACTCCGCCAGTGATCCATCGCCGGCCATCAAGCGCTGTTAAGCCAAACCCAAGGTGAATGAGACGCGAGTCGCTGAACACGAGGTAAAGGAAAGCAATACATGGGTGACGCCTTTACTGGACACGGTATCTCGACCGGCCATCTAACCCAGGGTCTACACACACACACACACACACACACACACACACACACACACACACACACACACACATCAGGCTCCGGACGATGCACAGCACCTCCTCCGGTTACACACACACACACACACACACACACACACACACACACACAGGCACCAAACCCGTCCTCCAGCATGATTAAAGATAACTAGACAAAAAAGACTCAACGCATACCCCTTAACACTCCAGACCATCTCATTAGATTAAGGTTACAAAACGATTATTTCGCTATTTATCTAAGCGAAGGATTTTAGCAATACATATCAAAGTTGCGCGCGAGTGTGTGTGTGTGTGTGTGTGTGTGTGTGTGTGTGTGTTACACTGTCAATCCTTAAAAGTTATGGTCGAAATTTGCCAAATCCCGAACTCAATAACGACTTAATGTAAAGACCTAACTTGACGAAACCCTCATAAGGTAGTCCGTTCCGCGACAACATGATCATCCTCCCCTCCGCCTCATCAGAACATGAACCTCCGTGCCTGACCTGAGGAGGAAAGGACCTGGCGAGACCTCCGTTCCTGACCTGGGGAAGAGAGAGAAGACTTGGCAAGACCTCCGTGCTTGACCTAGGGGAGACAGAAGACCTGGCAAGACCTCCGTTCCTGACCTGGGGAAGAGAAGGCCTGGCAAGACCTCCGTGCTTGACCTGGGGTAGCAAAGATCTGACGCGGGGATGTGTGTGTGTGTGTGTGTGTGTGTGTGTGTGTGGGGGGGGGGGGGGGGGGGGGCTGACCATGATCACTCACCTTGACCTCGGACAGCAACACCCACCCGGCAGGTGAGCCAGATACTCAGGTGCTGACGCCACAACAAGGCAAGCCACTCTCACACTCCCTCTGCAAGAGCGACGCGTGTGATTACCTTTTGTGTCTTACCGGGAGAGAGTTTTACACCCGTGTTGCCCCGTCTATTAACCTTGTATACACACACACACACACACACACACACACACACACACACACACACACACACACACAAAGCCTGAGTGTGCACGTGTGTGTGTGTGTGTGTGTGTGTGTGTGTGTGTGTATCTTCCGTAGACCTCGAATCAACTATGATGGCTCTTCCTTACCTCCACCACCTGGATCGACACAAGCTGCGACAGTTGTTTTCTTACCAATGTATTTGACGCCTATGCCCGCAGGTCGGCGCATCCACACAAGGCCAAAAGATCACCTGTGCTCCATCGTATTCACAAGCACCATTACCCTGCAGCAAACACTTGTTGATCGACCAACCTACGAGAGACATCTTCCTACACTGCATCCGGCCGTAATGAGAGGTATCCCTGTACAAAAACAAAACACCCCTACACATTTGGGTCAAGAAGCCTTCCCTCTCTGAGCCAGTCACGGACCCAAAGCCATCCCCCGGAGACACAAGTCTTGTGTTGGGGTTTATAAGGTACACTACGTGTTGCACGGATCATCGTTATTCTGGGTATGTGAAGACCTACCTCCTACACACCACGCACTTCCTCCTCTTTATCTCGTCCCTGATTTTATTCTCTATTGCAAGCTGGAGCGACGAAAGATCACGAGCGCTCTCTCACCTTCGCCAAAGCTGTCGAGTTAAATCATAACACGATCGACAGAGCCAGCGTGCAACCTTGGGCTGCGGAGAAGTCTTAATTCCATGGCGTGCAGTCCTGTTACAACCACAGGGAGCCCACACACCACCACAGCTCATACACACTGCTGCAGGAACGGCCCCAACCCAACTATCGTCAACATTAGTGATCAGTAAAGTCCCACACCGGTGTTTACGTAAACACTCTCTTGTTTAAATTCCTCCCCATATATTCAGCCTCACTGTTTTTATTGTGTATATTTCCTCTATATAATTAGCCTCAATCTGCAGTTAATTCAATAAACCGCCAATCACCATTATTAGTTTTTATTATTGCTATTATTAGTATTATCATTATCATTACTTCTGTTCTTTTGCATTTAGGTCCAACAAATCTCACCCTTACAACACCGTGAGGACAACTATACCATCCACCATGCACATCTCTACCTTCTCCACACACTCCTAATCTGTCTAGAACCTTTGCTGCCTCACCCCACACTATGGTTCACTTCCGCTCCCATGGTTCCATTAGCTCACTTGTCCACTCCCAGGTGTCTACAACGTCCTCTCAACTCACTTCATTCAATCTCACACTTTTATTCACATCACCTCTCAATTTCCTCCTTTCATGCACACACATGCCTAAACTCAGACACCAGCTTTTGCATTCTCACTCTGAGTCTGCCACCACAGTCGTGTCGTCTGTAAACAAAAACTGAATCACCTCCTACCCACTAACATTGAAACAAAAACACACACACACACACACACACACACACACACACACACACACACAATAAACTGTTCTTTATTCATTGACCCATTTGCACACACAAGCACACACCACACACAATCCTAAGACATCTAACATACGGATGTCTCGCTCTCTGTCTCCAAACATGGGAGAGGGTGTCTGTGTTGTTAATGAATTACTCGAGGACAACATTAAGTACGAGGAGGGTTGATCACGTAAGGAATGTCGTTGTAAGAGAGCGGTGCATACCTGGCGTGCACAGGAAATGCACCTGTTGTGGTAGCAAGGTGAGTATGATTGACAAAGCTGAGAAGGGGTGTGGTGACATGGTTCGCACACGGAGAGGATGAGTGAAGAGAGACGGATTACGAGGCTAGATGTGTTATAAGAGGATAAATCAAGGTGGAGGGGGAGACCAAGAGGAGAAATGGAAGAATGGCGTGAAAAAAAGACCTGAACATACAAAAGGCGTGCACAGTACGTAGCGATTCGAAGCGATGTGATACTACTGCCAATACTCTTAAAAAACAAGGCATACTACGAGATCAGGCGAACCACGAGAAGGTCTGTGGGGCTCAGTTGGGCATAGGAGGTTTCTGGCTTCAGTGCATTATATACTGACAGATAGAGAGCGGATGTGAACAAATAAGGCCATTCTTCGTCTGTTCCTGCCGCTCCCTCCCTCGCGAAGAGAAGACTGAATTAGTATGAAAGAATATTACTGATTTTATTATCATCATTATTATCTATCATCATCATTATCTATCATTATTATAATCATTATTATCATCAGTATCATTATTAGGCAGCGATGGCACTACAGTACACCAGTAATCACTAGTACATTCCATTTACCACCCGTCACTCGACTCACCCAACAAGCGCCAGTACAGACCACTCGACACCCCAGACACCCTTCCTATACCCACACCCACACACAGCCGGGACCTTGAGGAATGACGCTGTGGTCTGTAGTGGGGTCCGGTTTGTCCGTCTCCTCAAGTGCTTGGCCAAGCACCAGCCCCCCCTGTACTTGTGTTGCAACTCTCAATATCCGAGGCTGGTGTCCAGCTAGCTACTGCCCATCGCCAACTACAAAACTATCGCCAGCGACACTCACTACATGCATCGCTTCCGATCACAGTGGCCACCACCACCCCAACCGTGTGCCACATTCAGCACGAAAGTCTCTTTCTGCCACAGTACACGAGAGAGAGAGAGAGAGAGAGAGAGAGAGAGAGAGAGAGAGAGAGAGAGAGAGAGAGAGAGAGAGAGAGAGAGAGAGGAATGAAGTCCGCATCATGAAAGCAAAATACGTTATCGAGGACCCAGAACCTGATTCCCAGAAGGGAATAGTTAAAACACTTCCCGTGACCACGCACAAAGAAAATGTCACTTCGGCTGACACAAAGAACCCTTAGTATAGCCGGGAAATAGAACTGCTACTATGGCTGAGACACAGAACTGTTAACTTAGCCGAAGCAAAGCCCTATCAACATAGCCGGGACAAACAACTGTAGCATAACTGGGAAAAGAGACTGGAAGAATAGGCGTGACAAAGAGCTCTTGCTATATAGTTGGGACAAAGAACTGTCACTGTAACTGGGACAAAGAACCATCGGTGTAAATGGGAAGAAAGACCATCGTTCCATAGCAGGAGCATGTGGGTGCGTGCAGGGTAATTCGGAGAGGGCAAGCACCGCGAGCAGGCAGGCAGTCAGCCGTGGTTAAGGGAAGGGGGTCGGGCCGGAACGCACCACAGTTACCAGAGTGTGGAGGTAGAGGTGGACTGCCTACCAAACCAGCCCCCTGTGCATGCTCCTCACCCTCTCAAATCTCACAAACATATATCACGGTCTTCATGCGTCCTCTCGCCCGAGCTGCATGACACGGGGAACCATCGCTTACAAGGGGATGAGGAGGAGGAGTTTGGCACGCGATGGAAGAAGCAATTTGCGTGATGAGGAGGAGTACAGGAGATACTGTAAAATGCTAAAGTTTGACTCGACTCTATTCTTAAAGACTTCAGCAGATTAACCCCAGACATACGCACGCCAACGTAATCTCTGACCACCTCTGGGCACATTCGTACGGCTCTTTGAGCCCGAAGGTGGCCAGGCCTTTGACCTGACCCTTAAAGGTCTGCTGGGAGTGGGAGAGAATGTCCAGCTTCTGCCCCAAGGGGACCGACATAAAATAAACCAATTAGTTTGGAGTGCGTGCACACGCGCGCGCGCACACACACACACACACACACACACACACACACACACATAGCACCTTCGGCACT